>NC_068368.1:74693776-74758776 GCF_020536995.1 Dreissena polymorpha
TTATTGTGCGCGTTCTAATTTTTTTTAATTATTAGGTTCTATCTTATAATCAATTTTTAAATGTATTAGTACTTTTTGTTCACATCTGTTTGACTCTTAATAAGATAAATATTTAGAATGTTTCTCGGCTCTCTAAACCACTCTGATTTTACTCGTATGAAGCTAGATTCGATTTTCTCCTCATTAATAGTATACTTTTGTGTTTTATTAGAGCTTTCAATTTTCCTGCAATATATTGCACTTTGGTTTCTATTTACATTTCTTTGTTAAAAGTTTGGGTGTTGGATATTTCATGCTCTCATCCTTGATCCTTCCATTTATTAAAATCAATAAAATGTAAGGAGTCGATTCCTTGGACAAACCGACTAATTCTTTTATTGAATTGTTATTTAAAGTGTTATAATCTTGCTCAAAAAGACGTTTTTATTCAGTTCAAAATATCATGGACCCTTTGGTATTCTATCAATAACGAATCGGCAACTCCACAGCATGCTTTTAATATAACGGCAATCGTTCAGCACGATCGGCATTTGTTAGGTCATGAACCGTTGACATCGTTCCGCGTCTCATGCTTCCCATTCGGTTTTGTATCGTAGTGTATACCGGAAACAATCTTTTGCGACTTTGCTATTGCATGCCAAACCAGAGAACATGTTCAAGATCCGCCCTTCTTATACCGAAGGTCTCAGGAAATATATTTTTGTGTCAGCAACATGTACACAAAGCATCAGGGCTCTAGTGGACGAAGGCTGTACATGCGTTTTCTATTTATAAATGCTGTCCTTACAGTGAGCAATATCAAATAATATCATAAACTTACTTTATAAGAGTGCATCGTTTGCATTAACACAAACATTACCTTTTCATCCTGGCGTCCGCATCTGTAAAAGCATTTGAACAAGGAATTAAGATTTTTTGAGCTATGATGCTTGAGGTAATTCCAAACTAGAAAAAACATAAAAAATGGTTTAGTCGTTAATTTGTAACAGTATATAAGAACATGTATCAAAACTGTCTTATGGGACATACAGGTCGTGTGTTAAAACGTTTTTTAAGTAACATCGTAATTTATATTTAGTTATTCGAATTATGGTGCTACTGCATGCGAGTCATTTATTGATCGTGTATATTTAAAATTGAAATACGTCAATTCAATACCTGTACCTTGGCTGATTATTGACTCTTTTAAATAGCTGTACAATGGGTCGTCATCAATACATTCTGCACCATCTGGTCGAAGATCATCGATATTAAAACTGTTAAATTAAAAACCCTATTGATTAATTTCATAATATAAGACAAGAGTCTCGTTAGTTTTGCGTCCCGGATGAATGTACAATCTCATCTAGAGGACTCTAATTTACTATACGTAAAAAACACGGCCTATAAGAAAAGTTCACGCCCAATACGAGATTCGATCGACTGATATTCAAGATAAAATCGTTCTATACAACTTTTTAAAAGAATTCTATATTTACGTACACTCCATAGTTATATGAATTACTTCAAAACAAAAAGAGAATAGCAGGTATCACAAATTTAAAACGATGTATTAACGTGTATACGGGCCTTATATTATTTTGCTTAGTTTTTGCATGTCGTTTCGGTCGTTTTCCTAAGGTTTCTTGTAAAATATCGAGAGGCAGATTACATGAGATATCCAACAATAAACGGATATATTGTATTTAAAAATTAAAAAATATACTTTTCATATAGATCTCAGATTGAAAACGTGTTACAAAAGTAATTACTGTCATTAACGTTGTAATAGAGCACTCATGGCAACCACATCAAGGTTTTGTAACATGAATAACTGAAAAACATACAACCTTACCATTGTTGCGCTGCACTTCGATCTGAAAAACGAATATTCATATTGACACTGTATTGTTGTTTTTATTTCAGTAAAAATATTAAATATTATGACACAATTTCCTTAATTTTAACAAATGATCTTTTAAATTAAAATCATCTCATTTTAAAAGTATGCTGATATTTCACAACGACCTTTTGCAATAACGTTTTGTTTGTAATGTACTGCGTTGACTGTTTTATTTTATACAAACCATCGAAACCAAGTGCGGCAGCAGGTTCCGTTGAGGACGAAGGAACATTCGACCACGTGACATTATTCAAGTCGGCAGCAATGTTTACATGTGTATCTGTGTGAGGAATGTCGTTTATGTTGACTGGAAGGCCATCAACTTTACCTGTTGTATTCAGTGTTTATTCAGTGTTCATGCAGGACTATGTTGTGTAAATGATATACAAGTTTAATAACAAAATCAGGTTATTATCTAGTCATCTAGGTTTGTAGTGAAATTGACAAGTTTGTTATACACATTATTTTCAACCACAGCGAGTAAAATCAGTTCGACAACTTTTTTCAATCTGTTTATTATACAATTATCCCCTTCTGATTTTGTCTCTGCTAATATTAAACGTTGCCATTAGGCCAAGCTTAAAACTGAATTTTTCAATGCCATTTCTTATCTGTTTTACAATTTTAATCACAGCGCTGACTTTGCAAAATGTTTTTACAATGTCCTTGTTCAAGTGAATATTCGAACTTTCAAATTGTATATGTTAAACGCGTAGATATGAGTTGTTGACTTATCATGTGACCTATGTTCGCTTTTAGGACAAGGTTCACAAAAGGCCAACAAAGGTTTTTTTTATTAATGAAAATATTATGAATCAGTTGGTTAAACTGCACAGCTCTATATACAATTGTTAAAAAACTAGTCATTTTCTTTTTTTGCCATGGAAAGCAAATCAAGAACACTCATTTATTCCAATATTTCACAAAAAGGGGTGATCAAACAAATATTTAACAAAATTATTCGATTGGATAAAACACATTGTCCTTAAATATGAAATGTGCAAAGGACATTTTAATTAGACATATTGTTTTAATACTATGAGTAAGGTTTTCATAATAATCTTGTTAATTTATCAGATTTAAACAAAGATACTCATTTTAATTTTTAAATAGCTAATTTGTTTCAAGAACCTTACTGTATGTATACAGGTAAATTTAATGTTACAATAACAAGTTGAAAAAAAACAATATAAATGTATATTTTCCGGTAATGTTCTTGTAATATAATATTTGGTTATTTGACGGCTATCTATTCAATACTAAAATATATTTTAATAAACACACAGCTGAAATCGGCGACCATGAGCGAGCTCTCATTTCATTCAATGACGTTCTAATACGCAATTTGTAGAGATATAAACCCTTTAATATTAATTAGAACATAAATTTTAACCTGTAATTATATTTAAGAGCACTGCATGTTTGCGGATCTGTAAACGGTTAAGCTCAAATTTCCTTATAAAGTAGAATCTATCAATTTTTCGTGAAGGAATTGTTCATGGAAGACGAATGTTATAGATGAAGTAGGCTTATTAAACGATTTTCAAAAGTAATTTCGTAAACTGAATACATAGTAGGTTTCTTATAATGACCTTCCGGTATTGAAGTGCAATTTACAACTTAGATTTAACCGCTAAAAGGTAACATCCTATATATGATAGGAAAATAGTTAATAATGATTAGATGCAATATATTACAATATAAAGGATAACTTATGTTATTGTCGCAATGTTGTGGTAATAATAGATACACAATTCAATAATTAATAAAACAAAAACGAAGTCGCATAAGGATCCCATAAATCTCCTTTTATTTAGCAAGACTGATCATATTCAGTCACTTGCTTGTATTAAACAGTTTTCATCTTCTATGTTGTATAAGTACTGCTTTCTTAACAACATAGTTACAAGTTTAATTATAGTGGAATATCATTTGCATGTGTTTACAAACACAAACCTTCTATGAAAACACAAGTAGTTCATAACAACAGATAATGAATTTTCTTAGTAAATAAATATGTCAACAACGTGACGAAGTACTTCGTGACATGTCTTTTATTTTAAGCGTATTTTTCCAGTTTGAAAAGGAAAATCGTTTACATGCTAAGCATGTTGACACCGTGGATAAGCGGAAGACACCCAAGTAAATATGTTTGTGCACCTTACGAATCTTATGACCTTTAAGAAAAATAAAATAAAATTATATCCATCGTTTCATTATGGCTTTTTCATTAAGTGACTCATTATATTAGTACAATCCTTATACAATACGCCAAATTCATGTATGTTCAATATGGTGTGTTTTTATTGCAACTATATACTGAATTACTCTTACTGCATAGGCGTGGACATTTGCATGCAATATTGTTCGCTGTATTGCTGGAAACTCAAAGTCTGACCGTGTTAAGAACATGGTCACACAAACATAAGAAATTGTTTTTCTTAAAAGACAAATGTTAAACAATATACATATGTATTCAAATGTATACATTTCAGTACATTTATTTTTGTTAATGTACTGCAGTTTATTGACCCTCATGAACCTTGTCCTTTCTTTTGTTTGGACTTCAACTTTAAATACTGGAAACATGTACCATGTGCACGTCTCAAGGCGAACAGCAATTTCTTTCGATTTATGAACAAAACGATTCCAATGCCAAGCACAACCAACGGTCCAGCAATCATGAGTGATAGCTTTGTCACTGAAACAAGGCGATACTGTAATACATTGGAAAATTAATGCAGCACAATTTAAAAATGTATTCCATAAATATTACCATGATGTTTTGAATGTTATGCATTTGCGAATAAGCAATATGTTTTGACAATCGTAATAATATTCAAATCAGTTGACCAATATCTTTACACTTGGTAAGTATCGTTAATGCTAAACAAATGTTACTTTTTGCCATTTTAGGGCAGTTGGTGCTACGTTTGTTTAAGCGCAGTTGAAAGTCACACATATTATACTCTCGTTACCTTCAGGTTTGTTATCAGTTTCATTACGATGAATTTCCGACAGATTTTTTTTGCATTGCGTATCGTGCTGATATTTGCGTTTTTCGCACCCAAAAGACAATACCAATGTACACATGTTAAATTAAAATATCTCTCCATTAAAAAAAACTATTTTGCAATATTTGGAGTTTAAAATATAAACATACGAGTTATAAATGTGTGATCCATATTCAAACACTTATTTGCAGTTGACATCCACGTGCATTAAAGGGGCCTTTTCACAGATTTTGGCATGTATTGAAGTTTGTCATTAAATGCTTTATATTGATAAATGAAATATTGGATCTAAATATCTTCAGTACAAACATCAAGAAAAAACAAGTAACCCTCAACAGGGCTCGAACCACTGACACCTGGAGTAAAACTATCACTTAGACCACTCGGCCATCCGTGCTCATACAATAAACGGTGTATTTTTTACTTTATATAAGCAATCATCGTAGTTTCATAAAATATGACGACAATAACAGAACTCAGCAAATTATTCAATCTTTTCGCGTTGCAACGCTTTGTAATTTTCAGGTTTTTAAATCGTCAAAAGATGCATGTAATGGATATTTAAGAGCATGGTAAATGTTCAGTATTACTGTTTCCTCACAAATATCATAACTCAAACGAAACTTTGCGAATTTGAAACACTTTGTTTAATTTTGTCAATTTACCAAAACGTGATAAGGCCCTTTAACAATGAAAGTTGAGTTAGATTAATGCTTTGTCTACTTTTGTGGAAGGACTGACTATTTCCGCTACGTGTTCCATGCCGTTTTCTACGATTACAGTGAGTGCAACTCTAATCTAATCACGGTTAAGTTCTCTGCTGCTGAAAAAGTTGTACATGGGTTGAATTCTAAGAAAATATAATAAGTCAATTCATAGAAATGTAAATATCTGTCGGTGTAAGTTCATATAAATCAAAATCAAAACAACAGACATATGTTCAACGCTACAACGCAAAAAATACACATGGTGTTAAGTTGTTTTTAAAGCTTACCATTACCATTTTAATCTTGGTCTTGCTGAAGTAAGGTTGCCCATCTAAGATAGATTTTCGAACACATTCATTGGTAACCTGTGAAAGCAATCCGTACCTAGGAATTGAATCAACTTACATCGATTCAAAGAACACGAGTATTGAATTGAATTGTATTAAAACTGCTTAGGTAAGTTGTATTACATTCGTATTCGATGAACATATTTTCTCCATATTTTTGTATTCCCTTGCCGCTCTCACGATATGTTGCTAGATGGTTAACGCCAATCTGACATTGTTTCCGTCATTCAATAGATTCGGACAGTCCATGTTTCTGTCCGACTCTAGGTAGTTATGGGGTTATGCATGTTATTCGAGATCTTATTGTGGCTGCGTATGTTTATGAAAAATACAAATGAAGAAAAATCTGGATTCTGCGATAACTTTAATAAAACAATTAAGCTTTATTGATGGAATTAAGTATGTAGATAAAGGGCCATAAAAGAAACATGCACATCATGTATTTTTCCTCACACACAAACATTGGTTGCAGATGCTATGGTTGCAGAAATAAATGAAAACCAGCATCTGTTTCCTGCGATTACGCAGAAATCTAAGCTAGGTTGATGAAACTTGGTGAGTGCATAAAGGGCTATTTACCGTCGGAAATATCTGGATCATGTGACTATTCAAAAAGAACTTTTAAGCCAGGTCGATTAAAGTAAATGTGTAGATAGAAACTCCTATAGAAAACAAGCACATTGATTCAATTGTTTTGCTTAATTTTGTAACGTGCATATAAGACCTTCTATCCACAAAATTAGTTTCATTTTAACCTAGCTTAGGTTGTTTTGGAGTTTTGGTCAAAATCCAGATATAACCGACGGACAGTGAGAGGTAAAAACGGAAATAACGTAGATATTCACTATATTGCCCAATATAAACATACAAAGCTCCATCAACCTAGCTTAGATACGTTTTAGTAAGAGCAGGATCCACATTTAAGTTTTCATTTATGTATGTAACCATGGCATCTGCAGCTGTAGCAACCACATTGTGCTTGACAAAAAAGTTCTTACTGGTATTTCCCATATGGCCCGCTATCAACATGAAATTTCCGTAATTATAGCTGCCGCACTTTATCATACGACGACAAATCTTATATAACGTATTGAAGCGCTGGATCCAGATGCGGAGATACAAAAGTATACCAGGATATACGGAATGACGACCATTCGGACAAACTCAGGTTAACATATTGTCCCCTACAGAATTACCGGTAGGGCATTACAAACACAATCTCATTTCAGTGTCGCTTTTGCCACGTTTTGTCGTCAAAGATATAAATTCTCTGCAAAATTGAATTTTTCCTGCACCTGTGTTAGTGGACTTCAGATTGCGAGACGCTTGTGCAAAATAGTTGAAAATATGGTTTAACGAATCATTCAACTTACATAAGCAGTATCGATATGATTCAGCGCATTTGTATTCTAGGAACTGGGGTCACTTTCTGCATATCTGAGGAACGAATTGCTTACACAGGTGACTTAGCAAGACCAAGATTAAGCCATGTAAGACAGTTCAGACTGCGTGTTGGCGTTCAAGTGTGTCTGTGTGTTGTTTATTTGAGAAGTAACCATAAACTTAAACCTCGAGATAGACAGTTTCAATGAAATTGAATTTTTACTTTATGAGAAACCAACTCAGATTCAAGGACGGTTATTATTTTTTTAAGAAAACGGAATTGAACAAGTCACCGAAACAGTCAACACGGACGAGGAAAGTAAAACTGACACATGTTTCATATTATTAATTATTTGAAATGTGAGACTTTATGCAAAACGATCTGAATATGATTATTTGGTCAATAAAATTATATCAACTTATATGTGTTCTGTTCTGTAATTTATAAACACACACGCGCGCACGCACGCACGCATGCACGCAAAGACCGCCACACACATACACACGCACGCACACGCACATACACACACATACATATAAACATATAGTATTATTGAACAAAACCAAGATATTTGCAAAACAAACCATGTCATTATGCCTATAATTAATTATAAACGATGGTTGTCAGCTAAGGGATAACAACGGTACGTGACGCCCGATATGTAGGCAAGCCAAAACCAGTTTAGCTATTTATTTATTGACTTTAAATGTTAGGAAAGTATGTAAATCTGAAACCATAATTTAAAAACTGTATTCATTGTCATTCATTGACCAGTTCGGACATCAAGGTTTTTTCATGACGGCTTCAACGACGACCTCGCTCTTACATGCGCTGCAGCCCGATTTTGCTAAGTAATTCGTACCTGCTAACGTTTACAAACCAGGTCAGCGTTCGTCGTTTGGCGCCTGCTTGAATGGATTCTTGTGGACAAACTGTCGTTTTGGATTTGTGCTCCGTGAAATATATGCGTATCAGTCTTCGGATACAAATGTCTTCGAAAGCCTGTATCATTCATTCTGTGTCCGCGTGAGACATCTAGGTCTCGCAACCGTGCAGTAAAATGGAGACTTTGAGGGACTTTTAGAGTCTATACTAGGTGGGAAGCTGATAAAGCTACTATTTCACAACCTGCTTAGTCTGGTCAATGCTGCGATCGATACGGCAATAATTTGAAGAACTCAGAAGTACTGCTGCCGTCATTGGGGGGTTATTCTCAGTGCTTGAATCTTCTCTCATTTTTCAGCATCTCGCCATTTATGGTAATGTGTGCGTTTGTTTTCTTCTTGCAGTTCACCATAATTTTCGACTTCTCTGTGGTGAACTTTTTTTTCGTTTGCTCTTGCTCTTTCAGAGAGTCTATTAGTGAGCTCTTGGTGTTTGCTGCTGGTGCCGCCCATTAAGTAAATGTCATCTTTGTATTTAAAGTCAGAAAAGTTTCTGCCACTGATGTAGATTTCGGTTTTGGGGTCTTGGGGTGTCTCATGCTTTTTCTTCGGGAAGGAGAACATCCCTGACCGTCTCAATGTGTATAAAGCTTGTGTCATCCAATGTGCATTTTCAAAGTAAATAAATCAAAGCAACTTTATCAGATTAGTGTTGCATTTTACCCTGGATATCGGCTGCATCGTAAATACTGCCAGCCATTGATTTATTTGTTTAGAAGGTACCTATTACCGTTGTTTTAATAATCATCTGAATGTTTGCTGTAATAAACTTCAGTTTGGAATTAGCTTAAAATTCAAAAGATAAGGTCAGCTGAACATATACATAGTGGTTTAGATTTTATATCTTGTATTTATACATTATCTGGTATTCATACATGATTTAGGTATTTTTACAATAAAAATAAATGTGCATTATATGAAAATAATATTTTTTAAACATAAACACAGTGGATAAAAATTCACTAAGTGTTTCCAATTAATTTGAATCTTATTTTTACATGATATTCAAGACAAAACATCAAACAAATATTTTACAGTCAATTAATAGGTATAAGGTTTAAGCCATTAAGTTGTGAATGTTTCGAAATATATAGCCCAAGCATTCTTCTGTCATGCGGGCCGAATCGAATTTGACTTTGAAATGTTGTCAATGCAAAAACATTGCTATCAAAAGTCGACTTTTTGATTTTATATAAAGTATCCAGTGAAAATATTTTGTTAATATCTTGAACCAAAAATAAGACGGAAGACACCAAATATGTGGAATGTTCGAGAATACATCGGTAGATGGTACTCACCGACAGGCAGTACAAGCGCAGTGAGATACTATATTGAAGATATTATCGGAATTTCGATCTTTCTCAAGTGTTAAAATATTCTCATTTGAAAAGCGATTATTCTTTTGATTGAGATTTAACACCTATACAAGTGGTACATGTAAATGTAATATGAGCATACCATTTAACGTTCGGTTACATATAATAATAGCGTCTGTACTTTTTGATAACAGTAATTTATCAGCACAGGTTTGAATGAGCGTAAAACGAAAATGTTTTACCGTACACTTCTTAAAATTATAATTTAATTTGAATCATACGTTACCAGATTGGTCGTTATTCGACGTGTTTGTATTGCTGATATTCATGGCAGTGGAATTGTTTCCTATTTCAGCTGTGGTATAAGTTGCTGTGAAAATGTTAATATTTCTAATGTTATTGGCATCCAACAAGTATAATACAAAAGACTACACTCATATTTGGCTTGTAGAGAGTATCTTATTCAGAAATTAAGGAATTTCAGTATGATTTTCAAGTGACAGTTCTTAAAATAATGATAACACACTCAATGCATTGTTACATAAAGACGAACACTGATGAGGAATACGTGAACACAAGCAAAAGTGCTATCCGGGAAAAAAAACTAAAACACAAGTAAAGAAGTAAAGTATACGTAAGTAATACGTAAGTTTGAAAGAGCAGAAAAATTCTTGTGCCTTACCATCCATTGCCAGAACTGTTACATTGTTGTTGGTTAAACGTGTACTATCTGTAGTTTCCTCCTCAGGGAATGTGTGTGTAACCGATATTGCTGTACAGTCGCTGTTGTCTACCAAACAATATTGATACTGTCTACAATATACTTTACAGCCATTCTGTTCTACAGTGTGTACATCAAGGCAATAATTCCCATTAAAATACATAAGACACGATAAACAAAAATACATCCACAGATAATTTGCCCAGTAAAATGTAAGGATATTAAAAACGAACATAAAAGTATTTCTGAGTATGTTTAAAAACAATACAAGACCATGACATGTTTTTAATTGTTCTATACACTCAAAATCATTACAAACAGTTGTGTTTAATACTGATTAATATCAACCAATAAGCGCAAGCGTTCATTATATTCCTAGTTAACACGATAATATCTGATCATTTCCGAGTTACATTCGAACATTATTTTCACGAAAAATCAATGGAACCAACATGAATATGTACCCAGACATTTTGTAGATCTGTTAACATTTTCTAAACAATATTATCATAAACTATGCCAAGATTTATCTGTTTAATATAATGTAAGGTCGTCTTGAAATAGAAACATTATGTTAAAAGCAAACTTTATACAACATCATTAAATGAGGTAAATGCTAGCGCTATTTAGTGCACTTGACGCTGTCATCTGCATTTGATGTAAATAATCAAAATAACTGAATTTGGTATATAATAAAAAAAATGTTTAAAGTTTTAGAACTGTACTGCGACATTTTGATGTTATGCATCTTTCCTATTGCCATGATATTCTGCATCAAGAATCAAAGTTTAAAATTATAAAACAATTAAGGATTATCAGACATTCCAAGTCTCCAACCATATATGTAAAAGCGTATGCTCTAACTCTACGCCACATGGGGTTTCTTAGTAGCGTAATACAACAGCTATCCTATTTACATTTTGACCTATTTATCGTAGTTTTACGCACATACTCAGAGACTCTCCGTGGTTACAGAAAAGTCAATTACACGTTTAAATTCCTAACAGCATTCTGATAATACTTTGGCTTATGTGGACTCATATGAACAGTGTTCTATGGACGTTTCTTATCAACTTAAGCATACTGGCTAATAAGCTCGTATTGGCTAGCATATACACGATAATTTTATAACAGTTGTGTGCTCATCATACCAAACTATGTGACAGCGTGAATATGAAGCAAAAACGATATGTGAGTGACTATTTAAATATTTACCAACAAAATGTTATATTTTATAAATAACGCACGCAACAGAGGAAGGTACAAAGTATTATAAACTCGATAATGATTATGTTTACCGATGGTTAAGCCGAGATTTCACAACCAATTCGGCGATTGTCAATACGTTATATCACCCTTTATGACGTATGATATTACTGTTGGTATACCGAACTTATAAACAGGAACATACTACAGCTGCCCCTACTTTGTTCATAGGTTGTTAAATAACACGAAGCATCATATTTTAATGTGCAAATGTGACGGATAATGCCCACCTTGTGTAAAATGTGTACTAGGTTTGATTGAAAACATTTCAGGGACTATTTACAAATACTTAACTTAGTTATAAACTCGTCACGGCTTAATCAGCCTTCTGTATTTTCCAATAATAAAGCAATATTAAATTGAGACTGCACGATTTTGTCAAATATTTATGACTTTATATAAAATGTGTACAACACTTATTATACATATATTTCAATATAAATTAAAATAAAAGTTAAGAAGAACATGTTTCGAAAAAAGCGAAATAAGCCAGATATTTAATTCTGAAATCGAAAATGTCTGTACAGTCGAATTAGCCAGCATGTATATCATGCATGTAGGATGTTAATCTAAGTTTAGTTTTACTTATCATTTTTATTTTCCTGCAACGATATCTATTCATACGACACACGAACACTGATCCTAATAAAAAGACGAATGCTTCAGTTATTGTAGGAAAATATGTACGAAATATCTTCGTCACAATCGGCTTTACCAAATTCGTCTTCAATGTATAAATTTTCTTGCCTATTTTGTGTTATTGTAACATATTTTTATTTATATATTACAATTTAACACACATAAAAATCGTGCAGTCTCACTTTAAGACGTGTCATGTTTTATGAGATGGCGTTTGCTGGATAGAGAATCTCAACACCGCGTTGGTTTTAATCAGTTATACCATTTTCATTGCGCACAAACGAGCGTTTCGTTCTACAAAGTATATATTTTAAATGTTTGTACACTGTGTTTATTGGATATTTAGAACGAATATCGCGACACTTTGGTTGTTATTTCTAAAAAACAGTATCATATGTGGCGACGAATAAGAATTGCGTCGTTTAATTAGGTCGTGCTAGTCGGTTGTTTAAAATGAACCAAAGAAAACAAAAGACTTTTAGCAGCAGTGTGTAAAACTGTTTTAGACAGCAATATGAAACATTAGATACATGATTGAAAAGGAAATAGGTTTTCAAACATTCGTTCTGATAGGTGATGGCAGTTTCGAAAACAATCGCGTTTGTGTTGAGCGGAGTGAGCATGAACTGAGCGTGAAAACTTTTGTTTTCTGAATCAAAATCAATTGAATTTAGTTCTTGCTGGATTAATGTTTGTTTTTACTGAGGACGGTTTCAGAATTCTCAAACGCATGAGGTATATGAACAATTATTCATTCGTTCAATTCGTATTTTTTTCCATTTGTTAATTTGTAGCTCCACACGCGGGCAACAGTACAAAAGGTTACCCTGTTTCATCGCGCATTTTCTATGGACAAAACGAACAGCCTTATAACGCGAAGTATAATATAATAAAATAACAATTCAGACCTTATATTTAACAGTGCGGATGACCGATACTTAGGCTAACAAAACCCCGAGGTTAATACATATATTTATGTCATAACAATTCTCGCTAAAAATGCAGCGTCGTAGCGATTTTTTTCAGTAATTCATTTAAAATGATACTCTTTCTCTCTCTCTCTCTCTCTCTCTCTCTCTCTCTCTCTCTCTATCGCTCGCTCTCTTCGCTGTCATCATCTCTTCGCCTCTTGCCCTGCCTCTCTCTCTCTCTCGAGCTCGTATCTCTCTCTCGTGCTCTCTCTCGTCATCTCTCTCTCTCTCTCTCTATCTCTCCTCTCTCTCTCTCCTCTCTTCTCTCCTCTATCTCTCTCTCTCTCTCCTCTCTATCCCTAACCATAGCTTATAGTTGTAAACGCTTACCCTGCCCTGGGCTTGGTAATGCCAAACTCTTGCTGTGCAAAGCGACCCCGCCTGCGAATTTTTCACATTGCCATATGTCGCCTGGGTTAGCAATTCCATCAACAGAGATGGTACAGATGACACCAGTGTGATTTATACATGCGCATAGCGGCGTCGATTTCATAGCTTTCAGATGGGTAACACTGCAATCAGTGTCATTTTTTACTATTTTCAAAATGTTTTTCTTGTTTTGCTTATCTCCGTATGAAGTCATGTAAAAAAACCATAAAGTTGCTCCATTGCTGTCAATATTATCACTGCAGGACAATTCCAATTTCGATGAACACAAAAATCGTACGTTAAGCCATGGCTCTGAAGAGACTGAAATATACAATTAGTCAATATACGATACAATATGCATGACAACTTCACAGCATGGAATAGCAGAACATGACTGAAAGTCATATCGGCTATAGTAATTACATATTATGCATTAATACTAACACATTGAAAACAAGTGTTGAAACGTAAATGCAATCGTTAAAAGTAAATTTAAATATTTTCCCTCTGTATCTGCTTTATTGTGTGCTTTGTTGGGTTGGATTATACCAATTTATGCTACACATCGGATGATTATATATTAACTATAAATATTTTACGTACCAAAAATGCTCTCAGTTATCGGACAATATACGTTTTCGGACACCATCAATTTTAGCTAAAATAAATATTGTTTCGGACAACCTGGTTTTTCCTTATAGCTATTACTCCAAATTTGTTGACAGTTTAATTGTATCCGAGTTATACACATGTGTGTTCATCCGATGATACATAACACATGCGTTTTGTTACTGCCTGATGACGGAAATATATCTTACGGACGAATGATAAAAGTCATTGGATCGTAACATTTGCTTCATTTTGATGCATATATAACGAATAGTGACAATGGTGTCACGCGATCGCTTGAACATTGTGCATTTGAAATGATTGCATTAAGTGAATAATAAGATCAAAATCATTTCTGTACGATATCATGATGAGACCATTATTATAACGTGTGTGTGTTTCTTTTTGAATTAATGGTTTGCTATTTAAGGATACTTAACAGTTTAGTTATCAAATGCTACATGCAACTTTTAAAACGTGTGCGTTACAAATGAACTGATAATGTAGTGAACCATATTTGAAGATGAAACATACAGCGAATCTAATACAATCAACCTAGTCATATTATCCAAAGCTTATTTTAGTTCAATAATAAAAAAGCCTTTCTAAGCTTCTATTAAATTATCACCAACTAACAGGTGATGTTTAACACAATAATATCCGATTGTTTATTCAATCGGCAATTTTTTCTATTTGTCTCTAAATTTTCTGACATTCTATTTTTGGCATTTTTTTGTGTATCATAATATTTGGACACAAAATTAACTAATTATTATCAATGGGTCGGAAACTTAATAACCTTTTTTTAGAAGTTTTCGCAGGAAAAGTCAACTGTGTGCATGTTCGGAACGGTTTTCTATGAATATTATTAAAAATTATGGAACGCATCCTCTATTTATATCTCAGTTGATAAAACAGCTGTGTGTGTATGTGCAAAGGTCATGAATAATGTCACTAACAATACAAACACAAACTAGACGTAGCAAACATAGCGCTGTGATATAATGGTATAGCTTATTCCTATTATTCCTATATAATAGTATAGTATATTTCACTATTTTAACGCGCAAAAGGATGAAACCATTTTACCCGAGGTATTAAAGCGTCCTTAAGTCACTCTGAATTATTTATAGTGCTTTTGGAGAATAAAGTCAACTGATAACACGTACGATTTTAAATCAAAATCTGTATTTTGAGGATTACAAGTTTGAAAATTTTTGTGTTAAACATGTCCCCGAGTGTTCGCCAGATGTCGAATTTCACAATAAAAAAGAAAACAATGAAACTGTATTTATCGAAAAGCGACACAATACCGTATAGTATAATTGTACAGGCGGAAATTGAACAAAAACTTTCGTTACTTTTTATACAAATTACGAGCGTAAAGCATCTTGACAAATGCATGTTTATAAGACAATACTTAATTATATTTAGTATCGAGCTGATTGTAATTCTTACCGACGCAATAGAAAATCTGAGCATATATTGAACACATCAATATGTTTATAAGTCCTTCCATATTGAGAATGTGCAGCTTATAGAATGATTGAGCTTGCAGATGATTAGAACTTGTTCACCGCCGATAGTATTATGCTGCAATCGAGTGTTTATAAAAAGGGATTGTAAAAAATCCCTTATTGTTTACCGAAACAGGAAATATAAACCTTTGCGAATCTATTGTCATTTCAGAGAAAACGTGGCTTAACGACAACGGGCGATTGTTTCCTTATTTCACTTACATTTATATCTCAAACACGAAAAAAATTGGATATTGAATGTACAATTGAAACATGTTTCTTTGGAAATATTAAATGCAATGTAATTTTTCACTTAAATAAATTACACATATTGACTCCAAGCAGAGAGGTTAAATAGTAATAATTGTATTGGTAGATCTTTATATCGAGCGTTCAACAGTTTATGTTTTTGATTCGTTGAGTCTGTTATTTTGTTCGCATTGTCCGGCTTGCATCAGCTAGAAGAGGTCATAAATACAAACGAATTACCTAACTGTTATTGAAGAATATGTCTTTTCCTTAACGTGATAGGACACTACAATACAATCACTGATCTAGCTCTATGGCAGATACATTTGTTGCGTAACAGAAACTTAAGAGTCACCATTATATTTTTGTGTTTGCTGGTTTGTTTCACCTATAATTTGGACTAAACACTAAGACAATATATATATTAATTATGTTTTTGAATTTCTGAGGTTTATGATTAATAAAATGTAAATAGCTTGCACGCTTTACTTTCATGGGCGCCACAAAAATATGTAATAATGTGAAAAACAGTTGTTAAACTTAACAAATGCAGACTAGCCAGAAGGAAATACATGTTATTTACATCCCTCCCCCTCCCATGAGAATGGAAGCTTTGTGATTACTATTAATATCGCATTATGTCGTTGTAGACAGGCGGGAAAACGGGCGTTGGTGTCATACGACACTGTGTACATTGACGGCAGGCCAATAAAGGACGCGTAGGAGGGACCGGATGGACTTAAGTGTGTAGTCTGGAACTGCAACGGATTGAGCGCAGCTAAACGAGAGGATCATGATTTCCTTGCCATTGTATCACAGTATGACCGCATTATTTTGTTCGAATCATGGTCTTGTAACGCAAGCAAATTCGAACTATCTGGATACGATTGCCACAATTTCTATAGGAAAAATAGACTTAGGCAAGCTAAGCGCAACAGTGATGGTTTGGTAGTATATACACGCAATAGCATAACCAGTGGCATATCGGTTGTAACAAATATTCATGATACAATAATATGGCTTAAACTAGATAAATCGTTTTTTAACAATAACGAAGATATATTTATTGCAGTGGTTTATATATAGGGTAGTAATTCGCCGATGGCCAACTTGATAGATACGGACCTGTTCGAAAGTCTCGGTAACGATATTAACCATTTCCAATCGTTGGACACAGTTATGTTAGCTGGAGATTTTAACGCTAAAACAACGTGTTAAAATGATGCTATATTTTCCGATACATGTATATATGCGATATTGACCAACACTTCTATTTAGTTGATAACTCGTTACCAAGATTTGCAATGGACAAGGGAAGTAACTCTCAAAGAAATAAATTACTTGATTTATTTAAGGCGTTGACACCGAGAATCGCTCACGGGAGATTGGGCCCTGATTTTAGCATTGGTAAATATATATGTTTTAATACTCATGGCGCAAGTGTCATCAATGACCTGTTAATAAGTGAACATCATTTTATACCGTAGATAACTTCTTTGTAAACGATTTTAACAACTTCAGTGATCATGCCCCGTTGTCTTCCAATGTAATATGCAACATGCAAGTTACAATAGAAGAACCATATATATGTGAGTACGTTATATGGCGGGATGATGAAAAACAGCATTTCCGAGATGGTTTAATAAACTGGGTCCCGGATTTTAACGATCTACTCCAAAGCCATATCGAACACAGCGACGAAAATATTGATACCATTGTCAAAAATTTCACCAAAATTGCAAGATAAGTTGCTGACTCTTTAATTATCAAGCACGTTTACAAATATCCACACTTTGTCAATTAAAAAGTACTTTTAAATTAATCACAAAAATTAAGCGTAAGGCGTACAATCTCAAACGCTGTAAACAATTCTAAGATGTTAAACGGAACAAACCCAAGGACTTTTGGAAGAACTTTAGATCACATAATACATCAGGTTGTACTAGCAACACGTCACTTAATGATTTAAAGAATCATTTCCAGCAAATGTTTTCAAATGAACATTTAACTGATAATGCTAACGCAGGAGAATTTAATTCAAACCATGACTTCGACAATTTTGACAACGTATATGGGGACCTTGATAACCAAAAAACGTATAGTGAAGTAATAAAAACTATTGCCGCCTTAAAGAAATGTAAATCACCTGGCGTAGATAAATTGCTTAACGTATACTTTATAGAAGCCTGAGATATTTTGGCGGGCTACATAACAACGATTTTCAAAATGATTTTATATACAGGCGAATTCCCGTTATCTTGGACTGAAGGGATTATAATCCCTATACATAAGAAGGGTGATAAATCTGATCCTAGTAATTATAGAGGCGTCAACTTATTAAGTAACTTCGCAAAGTTGTTTACAGGTGTACTCAACCAGCGAATAACAATATGGTGTGGACTAAAGGATGTTATATCTGACGCGCAGTTTGGGTTTAGAAAAGGCAGGTCAACGATAGCTGCAGTTTTCTTACTCCATTCAATTATTCAAATATATGTAAATATGAATAAACGATTGTATTGTTGTTTCGTAGATATGAAACGTTGCTTTGATTCTATATATTTAAATGAACGGTGGTTAAAGTTATACAAATCCAATTTCGACGGCAACATGTTTAGCATAATACGCAATATGTACCAGTTGGTCAAAGCATGTGTTAGACATTGTAACACGTACTCGGATTGTTTTAATATAGCAAATGGACTAAGACAGGGGGAGATAACTTCGCCGATCCTATTTTTCTCTTTTCGTGGACGATCTTGAAATGTGTTTACAAAATAGACATAATGCTGGAATAAATATACAAGACATATGTTTATTTCTACTTCTTTTTGCAGACCATATTGTTGTTATATGTAAAACGCCGGAAGACCAACAATTGTCTATCGACCGTTTATATGAATATCGTAATACCTGGGGTTTGGCAGTTAACATTCCAAAAACCAAAATAATTGTTTTCCGCAAACAAGGAGCTACCAAACGTAATAAGCGGTGGGTATATGGTAACGAAAACATAGATATTGTGAACGACTTTATATATCTTGGTGTAACACTTAATTGTACAGGGAACTTCAATCTCAATACCAAGAGTTTGCTTGGTTAGGGCTCAAACAACCTCAACGTATTGTTATCCAATCTGAAAACTAATAGTTGCAAATCAAACGTACCTTTGCAGTTATTTGATGCTTTTGTGCCTTCAATCATCACATACTCGTGTGAAATAGGGGGTTTCTCAAAGTGTAACGAGATAAGAAAATTGCACCTTAAATTCTGTAAAGCTGTTCTTGGTGTCAGAACATCAACTTCAAGTGTAGCCGTTTACGGTGAACTTGGTAGATACCCGTTGTATATTAAAAGCTATGTACGTATTGTAAAATATTAGTTTAAGATAACTTAAAGCGAAAAAAATAATTACGATACATATTGGAAGATGGTCTAATTGCCGTAAATGATATTAAATTGAATTGGTTTGGGATGATTAGGGACTTACTTTATAAATACGGATTTTATAATGTATGGTCTAATAACTCACAAATCAATGAAGTTAATTTTTTATCTTTGTTTAAACAAAGAGTTATCGACGAATAATTTTATATTACTAGAGTGGAATCGAGATATAATTAGTTTTAGGGTACTTATTGCATACAAAGCAATACAAACAACATTTTCGATTGAATGTTTGTTAGAGACGATTGTTTCAATAAATTTAAGAACAGCGATTACGAAAATATGCATCTGTGCACATAACCTGAGCATACATACTGGATGATATGATTAAAACGAAACTTGCGACTCTGCCAATTATGTGACAGTTATGAAATAGAAGATGAATACCACTTTATGTTGAAATTTTCTAAATTTTCCCATATTAGAGAAAACGACATTAAAACATATTAAAGCGTCAGACCTAGTATGTTCAAACTCACAAAATTATTAACTACAGAAAAAATAAATGATTTGCTAAAATTAGGAAAGTTCATTTCAGAAGCACTCAAGATTCGTCATCGTTTTACCAATAATATTGAGTAATTTATTCAATGTATTTGATATATAGTTTAAAATGTATATTTAATACAATATGACATCATGTGATATGCTATATTTGAACATGTATTGTTTTCAGTATATGATGATACAGATATTGCATTCATATTAATTATATTTATTATATACCTGTTTAATGCATTTAACAAAATACAGGTTGTATCAATCGTTGAAATAAAAATCCCGTATTACTTCGACCCATTTAATGACGTCACATTCCACGTACCGAAAATATAAATAGTTTATGTTACGAAATATATTACGTAGAACATTGTGTGACGGCATTTCTGTAACGAAACACAATAGTTTTATCTAAACTTTCTGGAAATTAAGGACATGTCGGACGTGGTGTTTTTTAACAGTAAACTATTTGTTAAAAATATCGAACGAATTCAAAACGTATTTTGGAGTGTGTGTTTATTATGCTTATATGTTTATTTCGATAAGAATACAATAAAATAGTGTGGTTTAAACTTAGTTTCGATAAAAACATGGAAGAAAAGATGTGGAAGTGCATATCGTTTCAATGTTTTTGTTATAAACATCGGATTAAAGTTGTCAACTTAATTGTTATAAACATTGGATTAACGATGGCATTAAGGTAACCGTGTCGGAAACCTGTGTTTTCCCGGTTCGAATGTTTGCACTTTAATTTACATAAACTGTATTCATACGCGTCTTAAAAACTATAGCGTACCGTTTAAGTCATTGTTTTGTCAGTTTGTTAAAGTAAACAATACAATTGTTAACTGCTTTCGTTAGTTGTTGTATATATTAAAAGGAATATTACGCTAGTAATATTCCGTATGTATTATCCGGTACTGTTTCAATACCTGATTATGTGATTGTGATTCGAATGTGTAGTGTGTGATCCTTCGAAAATATAATTATTGTTATATTTCAAAATTATAATTATTTTTATATTCTACTGATTATAAACCCTATGCTGATATATATAATACAAGTTCAACTATAATTTGTAATTGAGCCGTTGCTACGTTAATTATATGTTGTTTGGATTTGCACTGTTATATTATATGCTCCTTCAAATGACAATTTATGTTTTACCTTAATGATATAAAAGTATTAAAAAGCATCCATATGTAGCAATATTCACTGTTAACATGTGATTTAATAAGAGTTTTGTTCATTTATCTGTTAAGTTCATCCATAACTATTGTATAACATTTCTGCTAAATCCACTTACTACATTCATGTATTTTGTATTATTGTTTTTGTTTAACAATCGAAACTTTAAAGTTTATGTGTAATGTAATTATATTATGTTATATGTTCTGTTCAAGATATGTTTATAAATATAATATGGTGATCTTTATTGAAATGCATTAACTGATTACAATTCTCGATTAAAATTTCATGCTTTGATATTAATATTATCCCTAAATAGGGCAATTTGTTAGTTTGTATTTCTCTAAATATCATAATTTAGCTATTATATTGTCATGCAATTTTCCTGCAATATTATAAGCAAAATAAATCAAGATAACAATTGCAGCATACTAGACGCAGGAAATCAACATAAAAAGAGCAAAATCATTTAAATTAGTAATATGGAGCAATTTATAAAGTTTCTTTACTTTATTGAATAAAGATTGAAGTAAAGCATGAAAATTCAATTGAAGAACGCATTTGACGTTACTGTAAAAATGAAAAATATGTGTAAAAGTGTTGCAATCAATCAGTTACTGGAGAAATAACCGCCACTTATATTATAAATTCTAAGTAGTATATCATTTCAGTACTTTATAACGGTAACGCGGACTTTCTTTAGATGCTTCATGTCGAATGCTACCAAACACGTAACATCTCAATTTGAAAAAAAAAACAATCCTTATACATTTTCAACAATTCACAGCGAGAACGAAACAAACAAGCAATCAAAATGAATAAAATATTAAATGTTAAAAGGATGTAAGAGAGTACATGAGTTGTATACGACAACGTATAAAATAAGTTTACCTTTACATTCACGCTATTTACATACGCATACATACGCTGATACATATTTCTGTTTTGTGACCAGCGGATATCATTATTGCTTGTATATTTCCATCCTGATGATATTCAAACTGATAGAGAGTTAATATAATGGCCATAATTGTCTTTTCGCCATATTCGGCTGACATTGAACGTAAACGCACATATGTGCCGGTAGAACTCGGTAAGGCTCCATTAATATTTACACACGTGACTACATTACCAGATCATGTATGTTCATTACATATATATACAGCCATAGTGTGTGTAGTTTAAGTTTGGACGTTAGTTCACTTCAGAAAGCAATAAAGTTCGCATGTGTTTTGTTAGAATCACGGGCCTTGCGTATGGGGATCTCGTTCGTATTACCGTCTGGTTGGAATGTCGTATTAAGGAGCTGAATAAAATGACTGAACAGTTGTCGGTGTTGTGTGCGTCTTTCTTTATGCGTAACATACGAGTGCGCACGGTTGTTGAACGATGTTTCAACAGAAATCAATAACACGTAAGGTACGCAGCCATTTCACGTTTAAAACACTGGATTACGATAATTAATCGATTTACCAGCCATTTTTCATTACAACGCAAATAAAACAAACCTTTGCCTCCCTGCATACTCGTGATTCTAACGAAGGAAAACGTCAAACGTGCGACTTGACAACTAGATTAACTATTCAGGACGTTGTAGAAATCAATAATCAAATAATCATGATCAGAATCTTGCAAAATCGTATGATATTTGTGCAAAAAATATACCATAGTGTATAGAAACGTGGTCAACGATACACGCAGAGGAGTCTCGTAGAAATGCACGTGCTATAAGATCAGTAACGATTTAACACGATAGACCACGTACGCCTGCAAAAGTAACCACAATTGATCTAAACGTTATGGGGGCGCTACGTTACGCCACGGATGTTTTGAAAATGTTCAAAATCAACTTAAGACTTATGCTAGGTTAACACCAACGGCGCTTTGATGGCGCTTTAAAGCGGCGTGCAAAGCGGCACCAAAACGTAACAATGCTTGAATAAAGCGTCCGTGTCGTAAAAAGATCGTGTGATAAAGCGGGACATTCGGCAAGAACGCCAAATCTTTTTAAACTGTTTAAAAATTTTGGGCGCTCTGTCACGAATTGATTAAAGCGCCGAGAGTGTATCAAAGCTTAAAAAACCGTAACAAAACTCAGCAAAGCTTGACACAAATCGTAGGAAAGCTTAACAGAGCTTGGTTCAAAGCGGGGACCCCAGTCTTCACGGTATGTCACCACTTGACATGCTTCGTTAAGATGGCTCAAGATTTGCTACGATCTGGCATGAAGATCTTACACGAGGTCAGACGCTTTCATCAAGATATGACACGCTTTGTTACGTTTTCATGAAGGACTCTCCCGCTTTCCCACGAATTGAGACGCTTTCATCAAGGATTGACACGCTTTGAAAGGCTTTGATACACTTGGCAAGCTTCCTCACGCTTTCGCACGATCTTTCACGATCTCCTACGATATGACGCTCTTTCGTCATCTCTATAAATAACACTTGAGTACCACACATTGCTTTATGTTCTGCTTCGGCAGTACATATACTAAAATACTAAAATTAGAATGATACACATTGCATTATTTTCAGCATCTCTATCAATAACACTTGAGTTCCACACACTGCATAATTTTCATACAAAGAGGACGTATCCTGAACCTGAAAAACTACTATTCAAAGTTCTATTAAGGTGAGAAATTCAATTATTATGCATATAATCTGGTCTAATTGTTACGGATTTCAGTTACTCTTGCATGAAAAATGCCCATAACACAGCTAAGGTGCAACGTTGTCAAGAATTATGGAAGATATACCCGTTTTATAATTGAAAGAAATGTTTACAACTTTGCAACTAACGTGATGTGTAGCCTCAAAGCGGTTACGTATGCTACAAATAGCCGGAAGAAAATTCAATTTTAATTCTATTTTAAACAACTTTTTACCAGCAGAAAGTAACTTTCTATATCACTACAAACGTTTTAGCCATTTAGACGAGACCTACTTTGTGAGTGATACCAGAAAACGTTGAAAATCAACGATATATTTTTGGTGACCTGAGTCACTTTCACTTTCAATTTACGAGTAAACAGCGATGTTAATTTACTGATTGTTTGTAAACACAATTAACTTTGAGGACACTGCATTTTGAGCTCAAAACAATTTTTATTGCTCATTTTTGTATGGTTATGTCCAATAGCATATATATGTTGTTTTTTGATAACCTTTATAAATAAAATATGACAAAATATTTAAAAATCGGTAAATAATTACGGATCCTCACCTTTATAGAGCCTTTAACACAAAGATGGGACCCAAGAGAGGTAGAGGTGCAGCAAGAAGAGCCGAAAAGAGACAGTCATAGGCCAAGTGGCTGAAAGGCCGAGGTCTCCAACACCACCGCCGGCAGAAGTGAAGAAATACTGGTTCCAGAGCCAGAGCAGCCACAGCCTCACCCTGCAGGGGATCATCTCCCAGTCATCACACCTGTTCCAGCAGCAGCCGCCAGCAAAAAGCGTACGTACAAACCATACTACTATGCAACACTAACAGAAGCGCAAAAAGAAGAGGTTCATTGACTGGATAAAAGACACTCCTTCCATCTACTCAAAGAGACTGACATATTATAA
This sequence comes from Dreissena polymorpha, assembly GCF_020536995.1. Lineage (NCBI taxonomy): Eukaryota > Metazoa > Mollusca > Bivalvia > Myida > Dreissenidae > Dreissena > Dreissena polymorpha. The sequence continues at coordinate 74,718,419 of NC_068368.1, forward strand.
AGACCCGCAGAACAAAGAGAAGCTATGGGAGGAAAAAGCTGCTGACATGGGTGTTGAGGTTGCAGTCCTAAAAACCTTTTACAAGTCCAACCATACCCAGATGAGCCGCCTAAAGAGGACTGTGGGGAAGTCGGGCGAGGGTACTGAGACAGTCGAGGACATGTCTGCCACGGATAAATGGGTCCGGGAGAGGTTCTCCTTCCTCAAAGACCACATCGAAAGCGTGGAACGCAGAAACGTGGTGAGCATCCGTGGTAGAGGTAGAGAACCAACGGAAGTCATCATTCAGTCAGACTCTGGGTCAGAGTCACAGCCTACAGAGCCACCCTCTCATAGACTCTCAACAGAGAGTGTTGACTTAAAAAGAAGTCTGATGATGTTTATGTCTGACAAGAAAGTTGGTCCCTCCACCTTTGCCAGACAAATAGATGAGAGTTTGGCCCAGCTTCCTAGGGACATCAAACGGGCCACACAGATCAAGCTTATGGAAGTGCTACACGAAGGACAGAGGCAGGCTGAAGAGCGCCATGAGATGTTTCAGCAGATGCCCACCTTCCCACAGCAGCAGCAACAGGTCGCCCTAATCCAGCCAATCCAGCCACAACGTCAGTCGTTCCTATCAAGCTCCACCAGTTGGCAGTGCCCCTAAAGAATGGTGTCAAAGAGTCACCAGTGGCAGCCTTCACCATCACTATGGTCGACACAGCATATGCCAGGTCAACAGCCCATCAGTGTCTGGGGCTCCCACGACTATCATTACATGAGCAGCCAGTACCCTGCCCTGTACCCACAACCATCATCACAAACTTCAAATAGCTATACCAACATCCTGGACCTGAACACGGGGGCAACTAGAGCCATGACACCCCTAGCAAGGTCATCACCTTCACTAACAGCTAACCGCTCCCAAGGTTATACTGCTGCTGCTACTGAAAAGACCACATACTCCCCGAACGTGAGTGACTTTGTGAGCCATGGCCACTGCAGGGATCACCACCAGGCCATCATATGCTGTGATCCATCTGGGAACTCCTCAACCTTCATCTGAAGATGCTATCGATATTTGATTACCTAAGAACAGCATGGTACTGTAATTGACCCCAGATTGTGCATCAATTTATATTGTGTGGATAGATGACTTCGCTATGGACATCTAATGATTTGTAAACAGTAATAATATTTGTGTGTTTGTTGTTTGGTTCAGTTTGTTGCTTTTTGTACATATTGATAATATGTTTCTTAATAATTTAAATAATCAAAGAGAATATGTTACATTTAAAATAGTGCCTTTAACTTTGTTCAGTTTATTGCTTTTTGAGCATATTGATAATTTCTTAATAATAGAACAAATAAAAGAGAATATGTTACATTTAGAAGAATGCCTTTAACTTTGTTCAGTTTGTTGCTTTTTGTACATATTGATAATATGTTTCTTATTAAAAAAACTATAAAATATAATATGTTACATTAAAAAAAGGCCTTTTATTTCGTTCAGTTTATTAATTTTGTACATCGATAATATGTTTCTTAATAATACAAATAATAAAAGATATATGTTACATTTAAACAAATGCTTTTTGTACATATAGATAATATGTTTCTTAACATAAAGTAATACAACTAAATATGTTACATTTGGAAGAATACCTTTTACTTTCAAATAGAATTTAAAAAAAGACAGATATTAATTAAAAATTAGTTAAACAATACAACATACACACAATCATTTATGGCACATATCTAAATTTTAACTTTGCTGCCAGTCAACAGCACCCACTGGAGAGACAAAGTAGTCTCTGAGATGATCTCGCTGATGTCTGGCATCCACAGTAGCGAGGTTCCCCCTCGCAGGTGGCTGTAGAACATCTTCCCAGTGAGGTCCAGGTCTCCAGGCCCCAGGTACGAAGTTGTGCTCTTCATCCTCGTAGTCCACCTCATTTGCTGCCATCACCACCCTATGCCTCAACAGGTTGTGCAGCACCACAGCAGTCTCCACCAAATTTCTGACCTTCTCTACCTTCTGTTCCATTGTTCCCAGCAGGCACCTAAACCTGTTGACCAGTATGCCAAAGGCATTCTCCACCACTCTTCTACCCCTTGAGATCCTGTAGTTGCAGATTCTCTGCTCATCTGTTATCCCTCTTCTACTGTATGGTTTCATCATGTAGCTCTTCAGGGCAAAAGCATCATCAACCAGGGTGAAGTATGGGATATCTGGCTCAGTTTCCCCAGGGAGAGGGTATGATGGGGGTAGCCTTATGGACCCATCCTCCAGTCATTCAAAGAGCTCAGAGTCCGTGAATATCTGGGAGTCAGACATGTGTCCTTTATCTCCCAGCTCAATCCAGATGAACTTGTATTCTGCATCTACAAGGGCCAGCATTGGTATGGAGAAGAACCCCTTGTAGTTGTGGTAGATCTTGCCTGTGTTTGCTGGTTTCTTGATGGCTATGTGCTTTCCATCCAAGGCACCAACCGCATAAGGGATATTCCACCTCTGTTCAAACTGCTGGGCAAGGTGTCTCCAGGCTTCAGAGGTGGTAGGTGGGTTGAAAACTTCATCTTTATATGCCTGTACAATTGCCGTGCACACTTCTGGAATCAGCTCTGATATTGTGGAGATACCACATCTGAATCCATATGCCATTGACCTGTAGTTGTCCCCAGTGGCCAGATGTCTCAAGGTGATTGCCAGCTTGAGGCCAGCTGACAGAGGGTGCCTGTAACTAGTCTGCTGCTTCTGGATGACTGGTGCCACTCTTTCCAGGATATCATCAAACACCTCAGGGTTAAATCTGGTGAAGTTTCTGAAGGCACCAGGGTCTTCTAATCTGAGGTGTGTGTCTAGGATGCTAGCGTAATGGCCATAGTGCTGTCTTCTTTCTTCAGCTAGACATGGCCTGGTCCAGAAGCTTCTGATAAATGGCCTACTACCTCTTGCTGGTATGTCAACCTCCCCTTGTCTTTGCTGTTCTTCCTCCCTCTCCTCTGCCTCAAGGGAAAGAATATAGTTATACAACAGAGAGACAAACGTCATGTCTTCTTCGGATAGATCATGCTCTGGTACATCTGGAACCTCTGGATCTTGTTGTTCTGCCATCGTGTTCTGGAGTCAAAGATGCAATGATTTTGTGTATCTGCTGCATCTTTATATATGCTCTGAATCAAAAGCGGGATAAAAATCGGCAATCTCGACATTTTCCAAGACGTAACAGAGCGTAAAAATGCACAACAAAGCTTGATTGTCGTATCAGAGCCTGATTTAAAGCGTCATAATCGCATCAAAGAGTAGTGAAGCGTAATAAAGCTTATCAAAGCGTGATTTCAAGCGTAACAATGCCTGATCAAAGCGGGATCAAGACGTGAGGAATCGTATTATGTCGGGAAATATTTTGTCCTCAAAGCGTCAACCAATTCGTATGAGAGCGTATTGTAATGTAACGGGTTATAATAGGTATATTTCAGTAATATGTAACGAACAGAAAAATATAAGAATCGTGACTCGCAAAATGCATATAAACAATTCGTAGGTACATTAAGCGGGAAGAAGCGACATTCCGATAGGTATATTTCAGTAATATGTAACGAACAGAAAAATATAAGAATCGTGACTCGCAAAATGCATATTAACAATTAGTAGGTACATTAAGCGGGAAGAAGCGACAGTCCGATGCGTTTTCCAGGTGTGAATACAAATTGGAGATGTAAAATTAAATGGAGACCCGCGAGTACAGAGGCGTAAAAGTCCGGTATGCACACGTTTGACGCCCATTACTTGATGACAGGCGTGGGTCAAGAATAAGGCGCGTACGTAACGAAATTGGTATAAAAGCGGAGTAATTTTAAAGGACTGGGGATCCATTCGACCCATTCGAGCCATTCAGGGGGGTCTGCGGTTAGAGATTTGCCACGTTTTCTTGACGTGGTGGCCATGTCGGCCGCCGCGCTGTAAAATTGTATTTTATGAACATTAGCAAGCGTTGTGTTAGAAAATATTCAACAGAAATAAATCTCGATGAAAACAGAAATGAACTTTGGTTGTTACTGTGTGTTATCAACGAACAATGTGTAATTACGTGACACAGTACATTTAATGGTGCGCAGTGCCAGGATGAACCAGAAGTGCCACTAAATTTAACGGCCAACAGAAAAAAAAACCAACGCGACATGGAAAACGGAGTACAAACAACACTATACGGAATCACAGGCCAACGGAACAAAGAAGAACGTGACATGGAAAACGGTCAGTGTTTTCATAAATTATGGCAAACAGGGGTTTATTTCAAATTTTATCAAGTAAGAAATAAAAAGTAAAAGGCGTCATGACAACGAAATTAAAAAAAATTGTTTTAAAGAATTTTACGTAGTCAGATGTTAAAAATAATAATGATGATAATCAATTATGTACGAACAAATTTTGCAAATATCAAAATCATGTTAATTTTGCATGTATCGGTACATTTTTATAAATAGCGGTGAATGGAGAATAAAAAGAGATATTTGAGTTTTACATTATTTTTATGAGTTATGGAAATCATTAAATTAAAGGTGTACACACAGAGAGTATTTAAAGAATTTTTATATATTTTTGGTATTGTTAGAATATAGGATTATGTACGGACTTATGGGTTTTTTTTTTGCATACCAATACATTTTAAATTGTTGGAATGTTTGTAAAATTTCATTAAATTAAAATGTACGAGGAAAAATAAGAGTATTTAAAACAGTTTTGTTTATTATTTTAATAAAGAAAATTTGTGGATGATTTTATTTATTAATATAATAGAAAAACTCGAAGAAGGAACAAATATAAAAAAAATATTCAAAGAATTTACCTAGTATTTTACATTGGCGGAATTAAGAATTTAGGAATTTAGATTATTTAAGACAGTTTTGTTTATTATTTTAATAAAGAAAATAAGGCGAGTTTTGTTTATTAGAATAATAAAGAAAATTAAAGAGGACGAATAAATAAAATTATTGGAAAATTTAAAAATAGTTTTCCGAATTGTAAAAGAAAGAAATAGGAAATAAGAACAGTAATGGTAATTGCGAATATAAATAGGGCAGACACTTAAATTTTTTTTATGTAAATATGTATATACGTCATTGTGTTGATGCAAATATATGTAGGATATCGGTAATATTGAAGGTCTTGAGTAATTTTAAGTAAGAGTTTAATGCGATCTGACGCGTATAGCGTAGTTAAAATATAACGATATGTACGCATTAAATTTCTAATATAATTGTTTAAGGGTTACAATTATATTTTATGAGCACGGCTGACTGATCAGCGTTCGGACATACCGAGCCCGAGGTTCTGATAACCTTAGCGTCCTCATGAGTTAGAGAATTTATCCCTGTGCCATCGAAGCAAATTACGCTATGGACAGAAGATGCGATGTCGCATAAAAATTATTTGAGTAGTTCGATTAGGAGCAAAGACCTGAATTTTGAAGTATACCGATACGTGTTCTTATATTATGAATGCATATATATAAAAGTCTGTCTTGTCATATTTGCGCATTTTTACAAGTGCACAGGTCAAACATGTCAATAAATCTATGCCCAACGGCAAAACTTTAGTAGTAAAGATGAGGTTTATGAAATCATGATATGAACAGGTACGTCTATCATTACCCATTACTCTAGGGCAATAAAGTGGCGCGCGCCTGTCAAAAATTTACTGGCTGCACGTGCGTAAAATGACAAAATACCAAATAGTCGAAATAGTAATCATATGATGCCTAAGGCGGTACACAGGTCATATTAAGTAAATGGTTTGTCAGATGTCAAACTGCCGTGTACTTATCCGAAGTATGTTTTGAGGAATTTACTTATATTTTTCGTTGTAAAGAATTTATTTTTTTGAATAAGATATCACAGTAAGTTGTCATGACGGTATTTAAGAGGAACCTAAGGGGATATTTATAAATGTGTGCCATGATTTTGAACAACTGATACTTGTATCACCACGACGCAGATAAAAATATCGAGATTTGAAGACAACGCCGAAGAAGAGCGACTTCGCGAGACAACGCCTTCCACAACGAATAGTAGAAACAAACAACATGATTAGGATGGAATATCACGGCGTTTACTCTCAAAGTGAATACCTTGTTCTATCGCTAAAAGAAGACCAACGCCAGAAGATTTCGAAGGACAACAAGTAACGCAACACTGGACACAATACTTGTGACGTTAAACACTATAGAGTAGATGCAGCCGTTCAACTGTTTGACGTGCGTAGATAACGCATTTGGAATGATACTTCCGAGGCCTAAGACATCAAGGAGAACACTGCTATAGTTAATACCTCGTGAGCATTATGGCCAATAGAAGATCTTAATGTCCCGAGAGGAACGAAGACGCTGGGACCATCAACAAACGTACAAACGACAACGAAAACAACAACGACGATGAATACAACGGAAACGACAATCGACGACGCAAGTTAAACATCGGAAAGCAGAGCTGAATCAACAAACGCATTCCAATCGCCACGGACGAATCTACAATCGGCTTATCTTCAGGACGGCGGAAATGACATTAAATAAACATCGTATTCGCCACGTGACGACTTCAACACTACATGGACGACACCAAACGTATTGAAGGCCAACGACCAACAGATGATGTACTCCGCTACATACCGATTGACATTTATATTGTGTAACAATAAGTTATGTTATCTATTTCAGCAGAGACTCTTGTAAGATAATAATAATAATAATATTTTTTATTAATATCATAAATATTTTTTTTAATATCATAAAATATTAAAAAATTAAAATAAAGGGGAAGCTGTGTAATGTAACGGGTTATTATAGGTATATTTCAGTAATATGTAACGAACAGAAAAATATAAGAATCGTGACTCGCAAAATGCATATAAACAATTAGTAGGTACATTAAGCGGGAAGAAGCGACATTCCGATAGGTATATTTCAGTAATATGTAACGAACAGAAAAATATAAGAATCGTGACTCGCAAAATGCATATTAACAATTAGTAGGTACATTAAGCGGGAAGAAGCGACAGTCCGATGCGTTTTCCAGGTGTGAATACAAATTGGAGATGTAAAATTAAATGGAGACCCGCGAGTACAGAGGCGTAAAAGTCCGGTATGCACACGTTTGACGCCCATTACTTGATGACAGGCGTGGGTCACGAATTAGGCGAGTACGTAACGAAATTGGTATAAAAGCAGAGTAATTTTAATGGACTGGGGATCCATTCGACCCATTCGAGCCATTCAGGGGGGTCTGCGGTTAGAGATTTGTCACGTTTTCTTGACGTGGTGGCCATGTCGGCCGCCGCGCTGTAAAATTGTATTTTATGAACATTAGCAAGCGTTGTGTTAGAAAATATTCAACAGAAATAAATCTCGATGAAAACAGAAATGAACTTTGGTTGTTACTGTGTGTTATCAACGAACAATGTGTAATTACGTGACAGTATCAGAGCTTATCAGAGCGTAATAGATCGAGATATTTTTGGAAAAGTGAACAAAAATGACGGCGCTTTGCTCGCCGATTCAAAGCGCGGCATTCGCCGTTGGTGTGAACTAGGCATTAGGAATCAAGACGTTTGAGTTCATGATTAACAACGAAATACTTCTAATAAGCCAATTTTGGTCAATCGTAGCGAATTAAGTATTTTCGCAATTGTTTTTTTCATGCAAAAATAAGAAATTATTGTGTTGTTGTTTAAAACTTTAAGCGGCTCGAGAAATCGCACGCAACACACAAGAGTTTAAACCTTGAAACAAGTTTCGGCAGATTTCGGATAGACCCATTACAAATTATCACACACATTGTATGATAAGTGAATCATAAAACAATCATGTTTATAGATCTATATAACAGGATGTTGAAACAAATCATACTAAAGCGCGTATATTTTAAAAACTACAACTGTTTGAGTCGCAAAAGTCGTTCACAAACAGTGAATACGATTTAAGACATTGAATTGATCGGACGATCTTTTAAACGAATGTTTAATATAATTGATTATCTCATTTCTATAAATAATTATCAAAGTTATGAACGTACATAATGTAGTATTGTTGGAATCGGGTGAAAGCCGGAACATTCCTTGGTTTCCTGTTTTGATTTGTATGTTACAAAGATTCACTTACAATCAATAGATCCAAAACATGCAATTCTTATTCGAACCAATTTAAGATAAGCGACATATTGAATGTTAAGCCCGCATTGCGATTGCAGCCATAGTTGTTTTTGAAATAATAAATATGTAAAAAGTGATCCAAACTGATAGAGATCTCGCACTTTCCCCCGATCTTGTACTGTTTGCACGTCACTGCAACAAACTATCGCAATATCGCATAGTTAATTCGCATCTTAATATCCCCGCTACGAACTGCACACGTGGTTTCAAGAGGTAAAATTTTTGAAACAACGAGTGACACGAACGGAACACTAGTATGACCTGAACGGAACACTATACTTGATTACGTCTCATATTCACCGGCAGAAAATACGATCCACAGCCCATGTAATTGAATGAGAAATTACGTTTGAAGTGAATACCAATTAATTCACGGAGCATTGCAACTCGAATAGATCTTAACGTGTCTAAAAAAATTAACATGCCTTCAATAGCCATTTAACAGTTATAAACAGCGAATTATGACACAATAATTGCTTTTCAATACAGCTCTTATATATAATCGTCGATTTCAGTCATTGAAAATGGACGTATTTTGGATTCAAAACCTTGAATGCAAAACCCAAACATATTAAACGAGTTCAGCAGGAATCAATATAAAGTAGGCAGTTTGTTTAAATAATGTTCACATCATAAGCACTTTCACTTAAAATTTTAAAATTCGTGGTTTGTACTGTATGTTTTATATGTCTAAAATAAGATACATCTTGTTATTGAATTGTTTATGTTGTTCGTACTGTGAAATCAAATAGCGATCTTAATGAAACGATCATAAATTATATTTGAGTATGTGGTCCAAAAGGGAGTCAAATAGGCGTTATCGGAATATGGCTTATACAGCGCAACATACTATTTATCCTATGTATTTGTTAAAGTAGTTGAGTTTCGCCAATGGTTAAATCGTGTGTTATAATAACGTCGGCATTAAAATGCAGCAAACTCTGTCCTTTTTATTTTACCAATTGACCCTTAAACCCTAAAGTCAATACCAAATAAAATTTCATTTACATTCCCGAAGGTTTTTACTGTTGCTTTAACTATAAAATAAACAACAATACAACAATAAAACAATAAACCAGTTAACGGACAACGATTCTATTACCGGATTATAAATTCACGCACGGATTGTTACAAATAAACCCGATTAATACAATTTTACAGTACGTGGGCTGGTATATTGGTTTATATTGCATTTTTATGCTCCCCGAAAATTTTCAGGGCGCATATAGCTGCCAGTTTGAAGTTCCTTCCTTACTTCCGTACTTCCTTCCTTCTGTCACACTTTTGTTAACGTTTCACCTTCAATACTTTACCGATCTCTTTCATATTTGGCATGTAGGTACCTTGTATTGACCTCTACCTTTAGATGAGGTTTGAGGTCACTGGGTCAAGGTCAAGGTCACCGAGGCATATAATAATATACTTATTCCGTCACACTTTTGTTACCGTTTCTCATAGGACCTTCAATACTTTACTGATCTCTTTCATATTTGGCTTGTAGGTACCTTGCATGGACTTCTACCTTTTGGTGAGGATTGAGGTCACTGGGGTCAAGGTCAAGGTCACCGAGGCTAATAATATACTTTTTCTGATAGCACCTTCAATACTTTACTGATCTCTTTCATATTTAGCATGTAGGTACCTTGCATGGACTTCTACCTTTTGATGAGGTTTGAGGTCACTGGGGTCAAGGTCACAGAGGCTAATAATATACTTTTTCCATCACACTTTGTTTACAGTTTCTCATAGCACCTTCAATACTTTACCGATCTCTTTCATATTTGGCATGTAGGTACCTTGCATGGACTTCTACCTTTTGATGAGGTGTGAGGTCACTGGGTCAAGGTCAAGGTCACCGAGGCAAATAATAATATACTTTTTCTGTCACACTTTTGAACCCGTTTGTCATGTCACCTTCAATACTTTACCGATCTCTTTCATATTTGGCATGTAGGTACCGTGCATGGACCTCTACCTTTTGATGAGGTTTGAGGTCACTGGGTTCAAGGTCACCGAGGCTAATAATATACTTTTTCTGTCACACTTTTTTACAGTTTCTCATAGCACCTTCAATACTTTACCAATCACTATCATATTTGGCATGTAGGTACCTTGCATGGACCTCTACCTTTTGATGAGGTTTGAGGTCACTGGGGTCAAGGTCACCGAGGCTAATAATAGAATTTTCCGTCACACTTTTTTAACAGATTTACAAAGTACCTTCAATGCTTTACCGATCTCTTTCTTATTTGGCATATAGGTACCTTGCTTGGATCTCTACCTTTTGATGAGGTTTGAGGTCACTGGGGTCAAGGTCACAGAGGCTAATAATATATTTTTCCTTCACACTTTTGTTACAGTTTCTCATAGCACCTTCAATACTCTACAGATCTCTTTCATATTTTGCATGTAGGTGCCTTGCATGGACCTTTACCCTTTGATGAGGTTTTAGGTCACTGGGGTCAAGGTCAAGGTCACCGAGGCTAATAATAGATTTTCCCGTCACACTTTTGTTACAGATTCTCATAGCACCTTCAATGCTTTACCAATCTCTTTCATATTTGGCATGTAGGTACCTTGCATGGACCTCTACCTTTTGCTGAGGTTTGAGGTCACTGGGGTCAAGGTCAAGGTCACAGATGCTAATAGAAGATTCTTAAGTTGGTTATTAACACATAGATTGAAAAAGCGCATCATCGGGGAGCATCCATCAGTTTCACTGATATTCTTGTTTTTGTTATATCCGTTTGTCAACCGAAGTTCTTTCAAAAATGGTTTTGACATCAGTAGTTCTTGTGATTTCTCTGGCGACGGGATGGACCCAAGGTATGCAATTCTGACGTTTTAACTGTTCTTATAAAATAAAGCTATTCTTTACAGCTTTAAAAGCGTGCGTTCTATTTTTTCTTCTGTTAAAGTGTGTTTGTTATTGCCTTTACAGTAATTGCTATGATTTTAATTTTACGCACTATTTTTGTCTACACTCAGTAGTCAAGTATAATTTCCCCTCGTGCATGAATTGTTATAATACGATGATCTTTCGTCTTAGCATTAATTGTAGATTATTCGAATAGACAAAACATGTTTTGTTGTGTTTTTTTTTTAAATTATATCTTACGTAAGCTGCGCAAATGATTACTTGTTTTGTGCAATGATAAATACAATAAGGCGCTGATATGTGCCGTACGTACTAAAGGGTGAATGTTTAGAGTAAAGATATTCATAGCATGTTTTATACTTCATATATTAAAGGTATATTTTTGTAATCAATTTCATTTGTTTATAGTCCATACGTGTAATCAATTAAAAACATTAAACGATTTTAACAATTATTTTCAATTTGTTTAAATTTAGAATGAATATTGAAAGCTAGCCTTATGTTTGAGTTGTGATTTTTATTTGATGTGTACTGCTTGTCAACAGTAATAATGTTTATTTTGGTTTAAATAGTCCTCCATTATTGAATACACATTATAGATTAACGCACACTATTTCTATTAAACTTAAACTTAATTTTATTTTCAAACCTATTGCAATTCTCCAAATATATGTATTTTGAGTGTCATTATTTATTCTAAACAAATATAAACATAATGGTGAATCAATATCAAAGGTAAAAAAATAAAGCGACATTTGTTAAAATATTTTAGCTTAATAATAATTTATAGATTGTTAACTTAACCGGTGGTATTCCCTATTTGAAGAGCGTTGGCCGGTACAGTGTTCTTAACATTCTTACGAATTCGAAGTTTGCGAACCTGTGAATGAAACTATTTTGTAAGAAAATCTTTTCAAATGGCATAATTCTTTAGATATTCTCACGCAATTTTTCTTTTAATCAGGTCGTTTGGCTTAAGGAAATTTCACGAAATGCCAACACACGAAATCTCGACCTGGGGTTGCCGGAAACTCTTCAGTTCAAGCTAGAGCGGAGCGGACAACAGGATCTAACATTGAATCTCATGGAGAACAGGCGACTGAACCAGAACGCTCCGGTTTACGAGGTTCACACACAAAATGGTCAGAATAAACTTGTCAAGAAAGAAACAGCGCCAATAACTGTAAGTTCGTCGTCATGGGCTGATGTAGGTGTATTGTTGGTGTTGAGTGTAAGACAGACTTGTGCGGGTGATAAATACAATAGCTTTAAGAAATAATTTCTGATAATCGTATTCCAGCTGCCCGAACGTTTATTTTAACAGAAATATACCTTCACAGTCTAGCTAATGTTATATGATACGGAAGCAGCTTCTATGGGCAAAGATACTAAACAGTCGTGCTATCGCGAGTTCTTGTCGAATTCCGCGGCCCCGGAATGTCGGTCAATATTGGCATTTTTTAAGCAGTTGTTAATTCATTTGTACAATACATTCAAGTTATAGGACACAGCAAGAAATATTTATATCACCAGATAACAGCCAATGTTTGATTTAAAATATCGCCTATCTTTAAGTTGATACTAGACACAAAATATTTTCTTCTGCGTCATTTTTAAAGTACTTATACATATTAAAACGTGAGTATTCTTACAGTTAACATGTTTTAATTAGAAAAAAACTAGCGGGAAATAGAATCTTGAGAATTGTACACATTTGCAAACATGTAGTGTCACAGGCGTACCAACAAAGATCTTAACCCAATTTATGGACATCGTCTCACATTATCCATTTTGCAATAGACCAGAATTTTGTATAAACTAATTATTCCCGGTTTCAATTTCGTTCTTTTTTATGGAATGTATTAAGTTTTGCTTTATAAGTAATATTAAAAGATGAACAGTAATGGAAATTTGAATATTTGTTCATTAAATTGACACAGATAAGCAACAGCCATCAAGACTGCGAGTCGTCCGGTCGTTTATTGACCGACCAATCATTCGTTAAGCATCAAGCTGACTGAAAACTTGGATTGGTAGATTGACGGGTTACTGGGAGGGCAGACACAGTTCGGATGGCCCGCGGTCGCGTTAAAAATAGTTGAGGTGTGATTGGGCTGTCACTGATATGATATATTTTTAAAATCATGTGTATTCGTATCAATTGGTCATACAATCTCAATATAAAGAAGTGAAACTCCAGCTGCTGGAGCAGTATTGAATTTTCATTAAAAACAATTAGTTGGTCCTTTATTTAAGGCAAGTGACCGATTGCCCAAACAGTACAAAACAGCACAATACAAACCAACATAAACACAAAATATGAATAAAGCTGGGGTCACCGCCTTGGAACGGTCAATGCAAAACATTGGGGGTTTAAACCTGGTTATAGAGCGCTCAACCTCACACTTGGCCCAGCAAAATTCATAATACATTTAAGTGTAAATAAAATTTAACGTCATAGCATTGTAACTCAAATTAATCAATAATAAAAGGGAATTAAAACGCATTCAATTTAATTACTATTTAATTACTCAATTGCATTGAAGATACAAGAGTAACAGAGTTACAACTTTTTGACGAACGATCAAATAAAACTATTAACAATTGTCAACTACATTCCTTCTTTATAGAAAAAGATTTGAGAATTATAGCGTCATGGAGTAAATATCTCAGATAATCATCGCGCAAATACAGGAAGAAGCAGCAATAATGGGTGTAAAAATTCCATATTACATAGCTTGGTTGTTTATGTGACTGCTAAATAAAAATAAAAATAATTAAATCAAACAAGAAACGCCTATCAGAGAGAAAATATAAATGAAATGGAACGTTATAAACCCAATGACCTATGCATGTAGATTACAACTGGGAAAGTCGGTCGTGTCTTGCATGTAATACATAACAGTTGACCGCGAAATCAGACGAGATCTCCCGCAGTCTATAATGAAAGTTTTGAGTGTAAATTTATAATCAATTTTCGTTGTTGGTCAACAGCGAGTGTGATGTCTAGATGGATAAGCTGTGTTTATTGACAGCAAAAAGTGATAGACATGCAACGTATGTTGTTATTTTATTCGGATACCAGCCTTTGCTCATTTGTGTTCCTTCTTCTTTTTTTAGGATGTGAAGTTCTACCACGACCATAAGAATGGTGGTTCATTCATGGTTGAATGTTCCAAGAGATCCAGCGGCGCGTGCCGACGAACACTGGTGAGGAACTGTACTGTGCATCAGTTTTGATATTGACAAAGGCCTAAGGGAAATCTGAACTTAAAGTGTACTTACATCCAAATTTCAGAAAATCATTTGTGAATGAAATTGAATGTTTTCTGCATTGTGCATAAAAAGATAGAATTATCAATGACTTAAATGTCAAAGAACACTAAGAACACCGGCACTAATTAGAAATATTATTTAATAATGTTATTAATTCAATAAATTTATTTGTCTTTACTTTTCTCTAACGAACTTCCAGACTACGAACCCTTTACAAAAACGTGTTTGACGAAGGCAATATACATACATACATTTGTGCAGAGGCGGCATGTAAACTCTAACAAATGAAATATTTCCGGAGGCTTATATAGCTTTAACAAAAATCCGTTAATTTATTAGGCTTTAATTTATTCGTTAATTAACGTGTTAAACGGTTTACGATGTTGAGTGCAGTTGACTGCTTAGAAGGTCATGCTACTTTTGTCAAGGTCTACTATTAATTAAAGGCTATCTGAAAACCTAAGACCACGTGGTTTTAATTCTTCTAGTGTTTTTCAGTGTTTGTAAATTATATTTTAGCATAAAACCTCTTATAAAAAGGTCGATATAAAACTGTTCATGATAGTGTCATTGAGCCTGAAAATACATTTGATAAATAATAGTGCATGTGTCCTGTTTAGAAATGTTCCTTATAATACGACAATTGTTATACCAAAACAAATACTACAACAGTATCTATCCACCCGTGATATATAGACGAATATGGATTAGGTAAATAATTGTTATCTTTTCTTCATCCGATATGCAAATATACATAAACATTCGAAGGATCGCAAATATAGCCCCCTCCCCCCCCCCCCTCCCACCACACACACGCCCCCACATGTAGGACTGATATTTTATGTGATTTCTGTTTTTATTTATAGACAGGGAGCGTGGAGATTGACGATGAAGCCTTTGGAATCAAACCGATGCCGGAAAGGTTAGTGTCAAGGGCACTGGTCGTCAACAACCGCAATCCTCATTTGCTTTCCAGGGTGATATATCGCACTGGAAAAGGGATTCCGAGCGTTATTGCCAGACGGGGCCAAAGTGCAAAAGGTAACCTAGAAAAGGAATAGTATAACTATCAATGTAATATTTCATTTAACATATTCGTCACGTTTAACATTATGGTGATATGGGATTAATTTTATTGGATAGACATCGTCCTAATGTTCATTACTGATTCGTCTGTGATGATGCAACTGCTAAAATTACATGACAGCTTTTAATTGTGGTGATGTTTTTTTTTCTAAAAACAAGTGGCTGAATATGAAGTTAATCTTGCATCAGAAACTGATTGTTATATCTTTTAACACATATGTATTTTTATGTTACATGATATTCTATTATCATTATTATTATTATTATTATTAGTAGTAGTAGTAGTAGTAATAGTAGTAGTAGTAGTAGTAGTACTAGTAGTAGTAGTCAAGTCAATTTTATTGGCAAATACATTTGTACATAGCCAAACAACATACATAATACATGTAATGACGGTGTGAATAAATGCATACACAACAATTGTGATGAAAAGTATGTTATATATAATGGACATGGAATAATGATTAATGGTTGTGCGAATGTTGACAAAAACACAAAACAACAATAAGCAATATACATTTATACATACATAATACTAATTGTGACTAGATCTTAAATTAAATACCATTCTAGTAAATTTAGCCAAGTTAATTAATCTTTTTTTATTCGAAGTAGACATCAGTTGCTTAAATTTTATAATAGAAGACCAGCGTAGATAATATTTTGGTAACAATAGTTTTCTTAAATCTCTATTCAATGGACAAATTAACAAAAAATGGTATTCAGTAGTAGTAGTAGTAGTAGTAGTAGTAGTAGTAGTAGTAGTAGTAGTAGTAGAAGTAGTAGTAGTAGTAGTAGTAGTAGTAGTAGTAGTAGTAGAAGTAGTAGTAGTAGTAGTAGTAGTAGTAGTAGTAGTAGTAGTAGTAGCAGTAGTAGTAGTATTAGTAGTAGTAGTAGTAGTAGCAATAGTAGTAGTAGAAGTAGTAGAAGTAGTAGTAATTGTAGTAGCAGTAGTAGTAGTAGAAGAAGTAGAAGTAGTAGTAGTAGTAGTAGAAGTAATAGTAGTAGTAGTAGTAGTAGTAGTAGTAGTAGAAGTAGTAGTAGTAGTAGTAGTAGAAGTAGTAGTAGTAGTAGTAGTAGTAGTAGTAGTAGTAGTAGTAGTAGTAGTAGTAGTAGTAGTAGTAGTAGTAGTAGTAGTAGTAGTAGTAGTAGTAGTAGTAGTAGTCGTAGTAGAAGTAGTAGTAGTAGTAGTAGAAGTAGTAGTAGCAGTAGTAGTAGTAGTAGTAGTAGTTATAGTAGTAGTAGTAGTAGTAGTAGTAGTAGTAGTAGTAGTAGTAGTAGTAGTAGTAGTAGTAGTAGTAGTAGAAGTAGTATAATGAACATTGGTAGGTTACATTACATAACGTACATGTACATACAATGTCTACCGGGCCCGTAGTTTGAGCCATTGTAAGAAGCATTCTTTAAGAATTCTTAATTTTGGACCAGAACCGCATTCACCAAAAGCAATCTTAGACTTAAGAATATATTATATTCTTATATATAAGAACATTTTCAAAACTGTATCGTTCTAATGATTTTATATTGTTGAGTCTAACTTTGACATTTGACACCAAAAAGACAGCATTCTTCATGCAGAACAGCTTAAAAATTACATAAATATTATTTATAGCGTTCAAAGTCTTGAGTAAGATTTCTTCGGTTGAAGTCCATTCTTCATACTCAAGTCTAAGAATGGGTTGGTAACTTTTAAAGGGACCTTTTCCTACAACAGATACAAATGGACACATACAGTACATAAATACAAGACAGAGTACAATACCACTGGATGTGAGTAAAGAGATGTATAACATAAAGTAAAATTACATATCCTGCCATATTTTTTAAGTAAAATATAGAATGAATGAACACAAAATTAATGTTTTATGGTGTTTGAGTCATTATTGTGATTAAATAAGGAAATAATTGTCCTTTTTTCGTTCAGTCACGTTTTTACTGAAATGACGGTAGCTTCACAAAGGTCAAACTCGCGCTACTCGCCACATATTTCCTGTTTCGGTAAACAATACGGAATGTGTTCTATCCCTTAAAAACTACAATCGAGTTAAGCATAATAATAATGGTGATGACCAAGTAAAAGTCATCTGTAACTTCTATCATTGTGTAAGAAGCGCAAGTATATCAATATGGGAGGACTAATAAACATATTAATGTGTTCAATATATGCTCAGATTTTCTGTTGCGCTGGTACGAATCATATTTATCTTCATTCCTATTATAACCTTAATAACCTACAGTTGCGTATATTGCTTTACGTCCGTCATCGGTATGAAATAGAGAGTTAAGACCAATTTCTTTAAGTTCTTATAACATTTGCACCAGTACAGTTCTATATACAATTGTACAATAGCTTACACTTCTTTAGTGATCAGTACAGTAAACATTGACATTATAAACAGGGTAAAATTATATAAACATACATTTGAACTGTAACTTATAGGCATGAAAATAAATTGATATTGTTAAGGAAAATAAATCGTCTAAAGGTCATGGAAACAGTAAAAATACAGTACGCTTGTGGTATAAACATTAAACATATACTATCATAGTGCATCAATATATACTGGAAATATTTAATACGCTTAACGCACATACACATGTATTTTCAAACCAATTCTGATCAAAACATACGCGAAAACAATCTGGCATTCAAGGAACGAAAACAAAATTCTAGAATACCTTTTGTTTACTTATTATGTACTCATAGCGTAGTGCGGTAAGTTTGACAGAAACATTAGAAACAAACTGGTTAACACATTACGATAATAAAGTCTAGCATACGACCACAGTGCCCGAGCAAGTTTGTTATTTGTTAGACGTATCCCTTTAGCCCACGATATAATATTTAAAGCATTGTAATGTTTGACTCGCCTGCGTTGAGGAACGTTTGACACATCAATACGTCTGCTTGTTGTTAAAATGATAAACTGCAGTATCGTAAGTAGAAGTCTACCCCGAAAGTTTGAATGACGAGTGGCATTATGCGTGTAATGTGGGGATAATTATAAGGGCGGAAAAACAGTAATTGTCCAATAGTATTCTCACACCATCTTGAGCACTTGTGAAACTGTTCCGCGTATAATCTCGATGATATGCGCCCTACCGCTTTATTAAATGATTTCACTATGGGCAGCAACTTTAGATGGGGTTTCGAGATGGCATAAAGCACAAATGGGTTACCGTCCTTCGGCAATATCGCCGACAGGCCAGGTCTTTGAGTGCACATTTCCGAATACCTGGCTTCTCTGGATGGGTTTGTCAAGCTTCTCCGGAGAATGCTCTTCCACTGCATATTTTACACAAAGGTCCCATTGCTCAAGTACATATTTAGGTATTGATTTAGATTATACTTATGAAGTAGCCTAAATATATCAGAGATAAAACCCTTTGCATTGAACGTAATTTTCAAGAAATCGAGTCAGTCTATTCGGGACACATCATTGGCATCTACAAGGAATACTGCATAACTGTCCAAAAATGTAAGTTTTCTTGTGTCAATACATGTTTCAAGCGAACACTGCGAGTGAAAAGTCAGTTCTGGTAGACAATTTTAATGACTGTATGTGTTTAACGCAAAACCTGTGTGCTACCTCAAGTCTTTTAATATCCGTTTGCGTGTATGTATTCAAAAGCTCACATCCGTCGGCTCAACCGGTTAGACAGTCTTTAATTGCAGCGAGAACATCTTCCGGTAGAACAGTTACAGCACTGTAGGCTTCGATCGTCGACATCACACTTTGTACCCCATTTTCGACACGTTGTTTCCATTCGACATCAAATGTAGGGTTATCTAACGGGGTGTACAGTATCTTGATGTATGTCTTGTTATTTAATTTAATGCAAGCACTTTCATGTGCGGCATTTGATCTTTTACTGTCGTACTTTTTATGATAAAATACACATATCAACAATTGAGTACGATATGTATAAATTTATAAATACCGAACGTGTTATAGTCTGATTACCATGACTAGGATTTTGTTTTGATCTCTAATATAATGTTTATTGTGACGACATGATGGTTCGTAAATATTCAGGCATGTGCAGCATAAGTGTCTCATTACAAATGGATTAAATGCATTCACATTTATATGTAACATATTATATTTTATATATAGCATTATCAATTAACACATATGAATGCTTTAATAATCAGTGGGTACATTTATTGACCATAACATTAAAAAAAACAACAACCGTGAATGCTAATGCAAACCTATTTTGGTAGTTTTCATACAAAACCTTGTTAGAAACAAACTATATTCCGTCTATTTAGTACCAATGCAATGTTATATAATGACAGATTGGGCACAATGTGGAATCCAGCAAATAGCGGTCGCAAGCAAATCAATAAAAATCCGATGGTCCTTATTGGAGGCCCTGCGGTACAGTTGTGTGATGTCTTCCACAGAGTTCCGTTACTCAGGAAGAACAATTTCATTCGACGCTCCTTTGAAATCGATTTGGACGGTATCGTAATGATTCTGTATAAAAAGAACATTTTACTTATGTATGTAATTAATACGTACAACAATGAATTCCAAATTTAATAAATGCAATTAATTGTGGTAAATGTAAATCCGGTTTTTTTTGTAAGACACTGCACAAGCACGTGCATAATGTGTTTGACATGATAATTAAATGTATATAATATGTATAAATATATTAAAAAATCAATGTATACCAGTAATGTAAGAACAGAAAGCAATAGTGTATTGCAAACATGGAACTCTGCTGTATAATTTATATTTCAATACTTATAACCATCATACCGTAACTGTAAACGCCCTGAATGTCGATATATCTGTATACCCACGTACCAAGTAATCCAGACGTGCTTGAATTCATATTCTGCAATTTACAAAGTATGTGTAATTTTAGAAAATTATTTAATGTACTCGTAGTTAACATCAAATCATGGGCATTATCCAAGAACTAAACTTTATTATCAAACCTAAACTTCATCGAAAACCATAGTCTGACTGAGAAGCCCTCGAGAACGTATCTTTCATTGGACAGTAAAAAAATGTCTTTAAGACGGGGACCGACCTCCCGGTCCCTAGGCGGATATGCCGTATTAGGTTTTATATTGTGATTTGTTTTTAACAAAATTCTGTTTTACTAAAACAATTATATTTTTGCGTAAAAAGTAAAGATACAAATTGTTAATATGTAGTCTATGTATTCCTGATAATGTATCATCTATATATTGATGACATACCCTTTCTCTGATTTCAGGAACACGTATTCCCCATGTCCGTTGAATGAATATTCATAGGAAGGATTGCCAACTGCCTCTATCACTGGATCACCCCAAGAAAAGTATTACATGTGTTCATAAATAATTCTAGTAATTTGTTGAACGAATTAAAGCACATAAACAAAACAAGTAAATACTTCTTATGTATTCATATCGTGTATAGATGTCAAAAAATGTTTACGCGCTAATTCGGGTATGTCGTCCGTTTTGATAAGGTTTGTCTTGCAAAGACTTTTCTGGTGGTTCGTCGTTAATGTCAATGCTTTCTCATGGATTAAAATATTCATCGATGTTCAACTCGAGATATTTTAATATTTTAAGAAACTTAATTTGTTTGCTTACTTGAATTTAAATCATGTATTAGTATTTTATTTGTAAACACGGTTAGGCATAACACTAAATATTTTAAATGAGTTATGACAATTATATCTTCTTTGGTCTACACGTGGTTCTGTGGCAAGATATAATTGTTAGCAACTAGAGATTCGGAAGAGAATGTATACACTATTTAAATGCTCCTGATACCATTTAACATGACATTGTTTTGAATATTCAGCCTTCTTAAGTTCAAACACTTACTATTATGCGTTTAAAAATGATGATTCTTCTACGTTGTACAAAAAAACAATTTCAAACAAAAACAAACTGTTTGAATAATCGCCTTTGCGTTGGTCTATAGATTGGTTATTTAGCACGTCGTTATATAAAGTGTCTTAGCGATTTGCGATTTAGGTAAGAATGCATATTTTAGAACAACATTGTACCGTAGTGACTAATCCAACACTATTTTATTAGAGAATACAAGTCCCTGAATAATTTCTAAGTGCTATTTATTCTTTGTTTAAGTAGAGTACAATACCAAGTGATTCAAAACTATCAGTCTATCAGAGTGTTCTCTAGATCTGAGGTGCAGAATGAATGCTTACAACAACCACACAGCATTTTATTCTCAGGAAAATAAACATAAAATTTAGATATGTCTTATCCCATTCTCGATTGGTTGACTGTTACTCTTCACCCGATTTACTAAACCAACCCCTTCGAATAACCCTTGTTGATTGGCTGGATCGCTCATGCATCTACCACATGTCAGAGCAAAAGAGTGCAATACACAATTATCACTTTGGGTACAGGAAACCTCATTTCATTAGCATACTTGATCATACAAACAGATGCTCTCTATGGACAACCCACATTGGCAATATGAAACCTAACACTTCTATAATCGATTATGCAAACCCCGATACACATTCGATACACATTCAATCCGAACTTGTATCGTTATGTATCTTGGGAAATTGGAATTACCCTTATATAATTATCATATGTAAATTATATATTGGTTTGAAGTAATGTTGACTTACGAGCCAAATTGTTAATCAAGAACTAAGACCATGTCAACAGATGTTCCCGATAATTGAAATACATTGGAGAAATGAAACCATACTTCCATAATCGATTTTTCAAACTTCATTACATCCCATCCAAAGATTCTATTTCCTAAATAAGTTAATGTATACAACAACAGCAACAACAACAATAATAATGTACAATGAGCTAAATTCTGTTATTTTTTATACATTATTATGCCCATTTATATGTCCATTTATATATTACAATGTACAATAATGTACATTACGTTACAACACGACGGGAACGAATTCATTAGACCAGCAAAATCTTACATATCAATGACATATGTCCACATGTTTTCAACAATATTCTGCATGAAAAGGCAAGTTATATTTAAATATCAACCTACGAGTGATGTGAGTTGCAAATTTCTTTGAGTGTACTCCTGTAGATTCACCATGCGTGTACAAAAGACATGACAAGGAGAACAGTTCTTTAAAAGAAGCTAAAATCATAAACAGGAAAATAATCATATTCGAAATGTTTTAATCAATCTTTACATGAAGAATCTTTACTTCTCACTTAACAGTATGTATTTAAATATAAAAAAAACGCGAATTCCGCGAATAGACGGAATATCTGTGTTAATCACAAATTAGTATAACATTACATGTTGCTATATCATTAATATGTATATGAATAAGACCCATATCAATGCGTTTGTTTTCATTACTTTATTTTTATAGATTTGCAATCCAAATAATTTCGATAATTGATCATTAATACTGTTATAATAAATATGTGGTTTTGTTGTTATTAACATTACATTATATAAAATGAGGACGCCTATTTAAGCGCAAAAGCACATAAGGAAAAATAAATCATAATTGTCCCATGCAATAGATATTCAGTAGGTAAATGATATAGAAAAAAAGTGAGCTAAAATAAGGTTCCCTTTTCTGTTGCTTATTTAGTTCTTTCATGGACAATAAATTAGTTCGTCCGTGTTTTATGTGAATACAATTATTGAAAAAACAAAACAACAACTGCTTTCCAAACTAATAATTAATACCTATTGAAATAAGGATACTTACCACATTTTTAGAACATAAATGTATTCTATCTTTCTCTATATTTTATGTATTTATAATAACATAATATCCCTACAATAAGTACAAATACACAAAACAAACACCTCGGAACGGTCACTGAGTTTTTGGCATACTTACAAAATTCCCCCAGTGTTTATAAAAATTTTCCTTCGCGTTCACCTATGCAAACATAATGGTATACATATATTTGTAATGTTATTTAAAGTGCTTGCTATTAGAGTGTTAAAATAATAGTTGAACCATGCACAAGCTACCCGTCACATATTAAAACGCATAATTGAGCGAGTTCAAAAGATTTCAGCAAAACATTTTTAGAAAACATGTGTACTTACCAGCGCAGGCAAAGCCATTCAGCAACGTTGCCAGAGCAAACCACGTTAAAACCCACATAGCAATAGGTGGTTGACACTGATAATCTTTTCCGGGTGAGCGATCTTTTTAAATCACTTGTAAAATCGGAAGAGTTAATTGCCAAAGGAACATACACGGTATGCTCGGTACGAACAAACGTAAAATGTGATTTGCGTGAGTTAAAGCGAGTTTTATAGATAGTTTCTTATCAGTTAATGGTCGAGATAGAGTAATTAAATACTGTATCATTATGTCTTTGAATCGACTAATGCAAAATTATTTACAATGAGAGAATCCTTCACGTGCTTTTCAATGTTGGACATGAAATATTAAAATAGTTACACATATGATTTAGATTCATCTCACCATTACGTTGTATAATAAAATTATCTGAGCCACGATTTTGTTTATACGATTCTCAAGAAAAAGCAAACACCGTTTGTTTAACACTATGTAGCATAGTCATCACACTCATGTACAAATACTGTGTTTTTATACTTTGCTTACATGTAAAGGCCTGAATAATATAAGACACGCAACAGGAAACAAGCTGGAAATATTGTATGTTATGGACATTTTTAATGGACACGTTTTCAGTCCGTTATAATTAAATTATCCGATCCACGATAAAAAAGCAACGTTTGTTTAACTCTATTTAGCATAGTCATCACACTCATGTAGAAATACTGAGTTTTTATACTTTGCTTATATGTAAAGGACTGAATAATATAAGCCACGCAACAGGAAACAAGCTGGAAATATTGTATGTTATATATAATGGACATTGTTATCGCATTTCATTATCCGTTTTCAGTCTGTTGATAAACAAATAAAAGGCGGCGATGTAAAGTATATTAAATTCATGTGTCGTTAGAAACTATGTTTCGAAAACGCAATGTTTCAGTGATTAATTTTAAAATACGCATATATTTAACGCAAACTGTCGCTTTTGTACAATTGCGCTATGTATTTACAGTTTATAGACCGATGTGCGAGCTTGTTATATTACATGAAATGTTCTGTAATACTGGTAACACATATGCGTGTTTATGAATATGTTTCATTACAATTAATGTTAAGCCATAAAGTGTTTCATTGCACAGTCAATGAAGTATAACGCCTAACCCAATGATAACGAGATGGTGTTCTTCATTATTTTTTCTATTTTAGAGCATAACTATATGGGTGTAAAACAAACTCTTTCATAAATTTACTTAATGATCAGTATAATTGTGTTGCACAGCAAAGTACATATATCAATACTTTTTCTTCAGCATTTCAGTTTGGCATTAATTTGTCTTAAATAAATAAATAAAACATGTCGGCAATCCATTGCTCTGAAGCTTTAGAAAGAATCTGTTGCGTAAAGAAAAACACTCTTTTATAATTCAGTTTGTAATTTTGCCTCAGAAAAAGGGTTTAGTATTTAAATAAAGAACTACAATTATAATGTATATTCTTTCTTTCAACTGGTCAGTGATTTAATATTCAAAACATGTGAATTAAAAAAAAAACATACAGAACGATGCACACATTCATTTAAATACATTTACTTTATGTCATTCATTTTTCACAAAACAAATACTATTTTAGATGTGTATGCTTTGAAACTTATCCATGGACATTTAATTAAATAGTTGCTAGCACTTTCTAATCATATTATTACAAAATGCGACATCAAACCACGATGATCAAAATAGTGAATATTTAAAAAGAAAATTTAATACTAATTAAGTTATATCATGGTATTTTTATACTGGCTTTGAAAAAAAACACAAGACATTACATCAAATAAATATGTATATCATACATTATGTTTGTATTTTATCATTAAATCACACAGTTTATATGAATTTATATAAGTAACACACATCATTTGTTAAATATATTACACGTAAATGCTTCAAATTATCTGTATTGAAATAGAGTAGTACGCATAGATAGCTCGACAAGATAAGCCTTAAATTGTTTCCAATATTTTAAACTTGGTTGCGATCATGCACATATTTAATATAAATAATTGGCCCGATAACCGTAAATCAATGGGATTCTGTAATACACTTAATTTGACTCCAAAATGACACTAATGCATTTATAATAGTGATATTTAAAGTAGTCATGAATACAGGTAAATGTCAGGTGATGTTGGTTAGAAAAAAAAGGTTGGAAATTACAAAAATAACAATAAACACTAGAATTGCTTAAATGATGTTATCGAACAATAAAATACAATTTATAGGAAAGTTACTATGACGTTATTATGGAGATTCGGATTTTTCTTGATTAGAAATATTCCATATGCCGTTAATAAGTTTGTTTGGGTATTCAAAGTATGTAAAATAGTCAATCACATTCGACTGCAATATGTGTTATAGCGATTTTAAAACGCATTTATATGTAAAGACAAGTCGAGGAGTGTCATGGGAACACAGCGTATAAATGATAATAAAACCCAAGGAGGTTTTATAAATATTATAATGTTTAGGATTATTGATAATATAGTTGGAAATTCTCCTCCTTTACAAAGTGTCATGCTTAGTGCCACTTGTGATCAAATCGTTTTAAACGTTTGTTTAATGTTTGGTTTGTTAATACAAATGTAATCAGATTTTCACTATCAGATTAAATGGTGTTAAATTCATGCGTACGATTAAATAAATAAAAGCGCAGGAAATGTCCATTTCCTATAAAGCCATACTATCAAGCAACTGTCGATTATTTACAGAAAGTAACTCGATGTGATAGAACAAAGGCCGCGATTGTTTAACAAACCAAAGTGAACCACTCGATTGCATAAAACGAGCGCCGCGATATTTCTGCGGCAAACAACCATGGAACATTGTTTATTGTTCATATTCAGCCTTAATAATCTTACACTTTCATTACAATCAGAATTCAGTGAGTGCTTTGAGTGTCATACAGACATATTTACGACAATAAGTTGACATGTATGCGTGAATTGACTGCCGATGTAGATTTTATTACCTTTTTTAAAAATTTTGTCAAGTTGAAACTATTAAAGGGATCTTTTCACGCTTTGGTAAATTGACAAAATTGAAAAAAGTTGTTTCAGATTCGCACATTTTCGTTTTAGTTATGATATTTGTGAGGAAACAGTAATACTGAACATTTACCATGGTCTAATATAGCCATTATATGCATCTTTTGACGATTTTAAAACCTAAAAATTATAAAGCGTTGCAACGCGAAACGATTGAATAATTCGGAGAGTTCTGTTTTTGTCGTTAAATTTTGTGAAACTACGAATATTGCTTATATAAGGTATAAAATACGTCAAGTATGTGTACTCGGCGGAATAGCTCAGTAGGCTAAAGCGTTTTTACTTCAGGACTCTGGCAGGACTCCAGGGGTCACTGGATCGAAACCTGCCCCGGGCAATGTTCTTTTCCTTTTTTAAATTTTATTCTTGATTTTTTACTGGAGCTTTTACGATCCAATGTTTACATTTATCAATATAAAGCATTTAATGAATAAGTTAAAAAATGCCAAAATCTGTGAAAAGGCCCCTTTAAACTGCAGACTAAACAACATACACTGTTCAATGACAAATTTATTAAATTCTCGTATAGCTACCATAATTAATGCATTAGCATTGTTAAAATATTTACTCATTCAAATCTAATAAAACTAAAACAATGGTTCATTTACTTAATGAGCGCGCAAGGAAATTGAAATCAAATTAAGATTAAAATGTAAAAGAAGCTAGACAACAATCTTCATTTTTAAATACACATTTAAATTTGCTGTGGGTAATTTGTTCACAAATTATATTTCTCTTAAAAACGCATGTAACAAAAGATATATGAATATACATTATTATGATACATATATACTCACTACTGTGTACCTTAACATCCATAAAATGCCACCTAGCATTAAAGTATAATTATACTGAAGTACTATGCACGTCATATTCTTTACAGAACTGTCCAATAAACAATTAATGATCATCATGGCAGTTGTGGGTGCAGCAATTGTTATTGGTACCAATGCGTCCATTTGCATCTATTGGAAAAGGAAAACCCGTTCAAGAGGTACGTACTGTGAGCAATTAATCGACACGGGTATCTAGCAATCCTATTTCATATAAGGTTATTGTGTACATGTAACATTTTCAAATTATAGTTTTTGCTACCATTCTGGTTATGATAACAATTAGAATAAAAAATTATTTTGTCTATTTAGCCAGATAAACAAAAACTTGTCAAATGTTGAACAAACTTAATTTATACTGTTTGTTTTATTACTTGTGAGGATGCTCCTAAAGACACGAATAATAGTTTGACGTTTATGTAAGTTGAACAAAAAAAACCACCTGCTTAAACCTAACACAATTGTTATTTATTATCGGTTGCTACAAACGTATCTTTGTTTCGGGGTTTTCGGGATTTTTACAACGCATTGACATATATCTTATGGTTAAGTCATAAATAACAAGATTCGACCTTTTCATATCGTTGTGTTTCGTTGCAGCGGAATGAGCTTCTATGAAAATTATTTTTGTATTATGATTGAGGTTTAACACCTATACAAATGGTTAGTAGAGGTAAAATGAGCCAATAATTAAACGTTTAGTTGCATGTGATTACTAGATATACAGGTAGTAGACAAGTATCAAAAATAGTTTAACTTTTTGATAGCATTTATGTTTACACAAATATGTTTGAATAAATAAAGCATGTGCATTTTTTACTGTACATCTCTTTAACTGCTGCAATACAATTTATAGTTGAGTCATAAGTTACCAGATTCGTCATATTTCGATGTCTGTGTATCGCTTATAATCTTGGCAGTGGACATGTTCCCATTCCAGTTGTGGTATAATGCTGTGAAAAATGGTAATGGTTCAAATATTCTTTGCATCAAAGAAAAACAATACACACGAGTAAACACGTATGCGGTTTGGAGATGACGTCTCTTAAAGATATTTCGGAACTCCAGTAAGTTAAGTTACAATTATTAAAAAATTATGATATAATATGCATTGCTACATAACTACGTACACTGAGTATTAAAAAAATTGAAAACATTCAAATATGTTATCAGAAATACCCGTTAACAAACACGTCTCAAAGCAAAGAACCAAATACAATTGTGTGTGACAAATCAACTTATAAATATACAGTCTTTAGGGCACACAAGATGTTATAAATGATAAACTTTTTTAACAAGGCTGAAAGTGTAGAAACATGCTTACCTTTCATCTTCAGTGCTGTTACCTTGTCGTTGGTCAAACGTGAACTATATGTAGTTTCATCATCACGGAATGTCTCTGTAACCGATGGTGTATAGTCACAATTGTCTGCCAAAACAATTGATTTAAGAATCGGATATATAATTTTAAAAGGAATTGGTCTACTTATCCTCAATTAAACATGAATTATGTACGTTGACGGCGGTTTCGAAAACAATCTCGTTTGTCATGAGAGCAGATAGAATGAAATAAGCATTTACACTTGTACTTTTCTGAATCAAAAGCAATTTAATACAGTGTTTGCTCTATTTTTTTAAAAATAAGAATGACTTTCGAATCTTCAAACGCCTATGGTAAATTAAATAATATTCATTCGTTCAATTCATACCGAATTTCCTGGTCGAGTTTAATAAAATATGGTATGATATGACAACGAGTGTCAGATCTTTTTTACCACATGCTTTTAAATGAGCACATTAAACAAATATTTACGCAAAAATAATGATCCCGAATATTGTTTACATTTCGTTACGTCATTTGACGTTGCGAAGTCATTTCAGCAAAATAAGAAAATGCATGTGTAAGATAGAAATTTATGTAATGGTTATATTACATGAGAAACAGGGTATGGCGTGTGATAATACTAAAATATTACCCTGTTTCATCGCGCTTTGTCTATGGACAAAATGAATTGAGCGGTCACCCGAGGTACAATAAAAACATCATCTTAGAATGTATATCGTACTGTAAGATTGGCTAATACTTAGACTAAAAACCCGATCTTAACGCACGAACACTTAATATGCTTCCATTTTAAAATGTGCACATTTACTTATTAAATATATTTATTGCGAGATCATTCAAGCATGTGTATTTAGTCTTAATATAAACGATATTAATTTCAACGGTCGCGTAATTATTTTTTTACTATATGCTATTTATCTTCCATTTAAACAACGAAAGATAAAATATTACAGTCAATTGTAACGAAGCTTATAGTTGTTAACTCATATCTTCACCTTGGCTTGGTAATGTCAAACTATTGCTTTGAACAACAGACCCGTTTGTTGATTGTGTACATAACCATCAGTCGCCTGCGTTAGCAATCCCTGCGCCAGATATGTTGCAGATGACACCAGTGTGATTAATACATTCACACGATGAGTTAATAGTGTTCAGAAACGTTGTTGTGCACATACTTCCCGAGTATTCAATTTTTACCATGGTTTGCATATTTTGTTTGCCTTGCCGAGTCCTGTAAAAAATGCCATAGTGAACTTCCGCTACTGTCAATATAATTACTACAGGATAATTCCAATTTTGAGGAACGCACAATTCTTACTTTAAGCAATGGCTTTGTAGAGACTGAAAAAAAAGAAGAAAACATTGCAACTTCACAGCACAGCCGTATCAAGCATCACTGAATTTCAGATCGACTATCCCAGTTACATGTTCTGCATTAATAATATCTAATTGAAAACAAGTGTTGATATGTTAATGCCCTGATGAAAAGTACGAAATAAACTTGTTTTAAGACAAATACGTATATAAATATTTCTCTGTACCCTTGCTTAAAGAGTGCTCTTAGTTGGTGCGACGGAACTAGTAAATTGTACACGACGGAGAAGCATATAACACAAAACAAGATATAACATACATGTATGTCGACATGTTTTCGCAGGCAAAAGTAAACTGTTATCAAATTTCGAAACTGTGAACTATTTCAGTATCATTGAATGTAGTTAATACGCCGTCCAATACAAAGCTGTTTGATACTATGAACTATAACTCTTCCTGAAACAGAATGAAATAGGATTCATTTAAACAGCAAAAGGTAAAACAAAATAGTTTTTTGTAAAGGTGCTTATAGTTGTAAAAGCATACCTTGCCCTGGGCTTGGTAATGTCAAGTTCTGGCTGTAAGAAAGAGACCCGTTTGAGAATTTTGTTCATTGCCATCTGTCGCCTGTGTTAGCAACCCCATCGCCAGATATGTTGCTGATGACACCAGTGTGATTTATACATTTGCAAAGCGTCGATGCAATAGTGTGCATATAGGATGATGTGCATTTACTTCCCGAGTATTCTATTTTTACCATGTTTTGCATTTCTTGCTTTCCATGTCGAGTACGGTAAAAATGCCATATCAAAGTTCCGTAACTGTAAATATTATCATTGCAGGACAGTTCCAATTTCGAGGAATGCAAAATTCTCACGTTCAGAAATGGCTCTGAAGAGACTGAAAGATATATAAGAAAACATGGCAACTTTACAGCACATCATAGTTAAGCATTACCGAATATCAGATTGACTATCCCAGTTGCATGTTCCATATTAATAAAAACGTATTGAATACACGAGTTTATATGTGAATGTCCTGATTAAAAAAAGGAAATAAACTATTTTTAAGACCAATACATGTTTATATATCTCCCTCTGTACCCTTACTTCAATGAGTGCTATTAGGAACAAGTAAATGCTACACGACGGAGAAGTATATCAAAAGCAAGATAAAACATATGTTGACATATTTTCGCGGGTAAAATTAAAATGTGTGCAGAATTCAAAACTGTAAACTATTTGAATACCAGTGGAAGTATTTATTACGTCTTCCAATACAAAGTTGTTTGATACTATTAAATATTACTCTTCCAGAGACGGAACGAATTTTGATTCATTTTATCAACAAAAGGTAAAAGAAAAAAGTCTATTGTAACGGATTGTATGGTTCTATAGTTCTCACGTGAAGCCATGGCTCTGTAGAGATTGAAACATATAAAAGAAATCATGGCAAATTACCAGCACAGCATAGTTAAGCATCATTGAATGTTTTATCGACTTAAACACGTTCTGTATTTATCCATTTATACATATCGTAACCAAATGTTGATATGTGTATTTTATCATGGAACGTACGACATAAACTAATTTGAAGAAGGATAAGCATATACACGCTGCCTCTGTGCCTTTGCTTTATTGTGTGCTTTTGATCGATGCGAGTGTCAAATTTAATGATAACAACGGAGAGGTGTAGATCTATATAAAATCGATACTTAACATATTCCTACATGTTTTCGCATACAAGAAACACGTGTGTGTATATTAAGAAATTGTGAATTATTTGAGAACCCTTTAAAAGTATGCATGAATCCTCCATCCATTTCTTTATACGTAGAAGTAATGAACACGCGATATATGTTTTTTAACTATATACGCCATCGCAGTTGATAACGATGCGCTGTTAATGTTTGCAAAGAAAACGAATCATATCCGCTTTCATGTTGAAATCTAATCAGATGTAGCAAACGATACGCTGTTATGCTATCCCATAGCAAATGAAACCGTTAGAATTTTGTGAATATGTCAGCTGTCAAATTTAAACATGAGTGGAAAAGCGATACAATTCAGTATTTAATTATTGCATTAGTGAAAATTCTATAAGAACAAAAATTAGTTTGTTTTAACTCTTTATTTTATTCCAATGACGGACTTAAAGCATTGTATGCAACTATAAGTTATTAAGGTTATAATAAGTATAAATATACATGTTATTCTTACCTGCCTAACCATATTGGTCCATGCGCATCTTACAGAATGATAACAGTTGCTGATGACTTTTACTTGTTCATAACCATTATCATTATGCTTAAATCGATTTTTTTAAGGGATAGAACACATTCCTAATTGTTTACCGAAACAGGAAATATATGGCGAGTAGTACGAATTTGACCCTTGTGAAGCTACCGTCTTTTCAGATAAAACGTAACTAGACGAAAAGGACAATTATTTCCTTATTTAATCACAAATATGACTCAAAAACCACGTTAGTATTGTGTGAACAAATCGATTCTTGTCCATTTAGCCTCAATTTTAGAAGTAGTGCAAGACATGTCGTTTTAATTTATGTTTTATATCTGTGTCATCACATCCACTGGTATTGTCCATTGTTTTGTATGTATGTTCTGTTTGTATCAATTTGCATCTGTTTTGGGATCCTGTCCTGTTTGCG
This sequence comes from Dreissena polymorpha, assembly GCF_020536995.1. NCBI lineage: Eukaryota > Metazoa > Mollusca > Bivalvia > Myida > Dreissenidae > Dreissena > Dreissena polymorpha. The sequence continues at coordinate 74,751,149 of NC_068368.1, forward strand.
TCCAGTCAAGCATTGTAATGGCATACATGTAGTGTCCAATCAGAATGAGGTTTGCAATAAAAAGATTACTATTAGTAAGCACTTAATAACATGTAGTAGAGATTCCAAATTACTCCATGCATCCCGTTGCATTTTAAAGTCGCACGATAAACTTATACATCAGATATACTTTAAGGCGTCGACATTAAAACGGTGATAGGTTGATTCCAAACGTTTATAAGACTTTTGTGCTTTTGGACGGTATAAAATTACCCAAAAGCTGGACTTTGATCAGTGGCTTTTTATTTTATCCATTAATCTTTCTGTCGATTTGAATTTGTGCAAACTGCCTTATTAAACTTGGTAGATTATTTATGTTTTTATCGGGTTTATAAATATATTATGTTTCGCAAGCACTACTATTTTCTTTAGGACAGAATGACAGTGAGGCCCGAATCAGGGTTTGTTTGTAATGTCATCTTTGGTGCTTGTTGTTTATTAAAATGGGTTGTGTAGTGTAGATTTTGGAAAAAATGATTGTTCTAAATAATGTTGATATTATATGATAACCTCATTTAATAACGATTTTATGTTGGTTTTCAGACTGTTGTTTGACCAACTGGTTATTTGAAATTTGGTTTTGTTTAGATTATCTTTTGTCAGCTTAGAAGGACAGACTATGGGTATAACGAACTTGTTTGTATTGAGTTGTTGATGTAGGGAACATGTTTGATACAAAAGGTTGCAAACCGTGAACATCGGAGAAGAGCCCATCCAGTTAAGTTCTTTCAAATTCTATAAATTTGTTTAATATGTGTTATCTTAACGTGTAAATAATAACATAAGTATTTGAAAATGTTTATTTGCCGTGGTTAAATCTGTGCCATCCTTCCGTTTAGAATCAGCATGTTTTTTACTGTACACATTAAGTTCAGTTTAATTCCGGTTTCATTTATCTTTTCTACACTGGAATAAAGGCGTAATGCAGATTTCAAATTGGTACATGTTGGATTTGTTTATTTAAAAAGATGCATTGGATCGTATAATCCGGTAAAATTGATGTTTTAGTGTCCCCAGTAATACATATTTTATAATTTTGTAGGCATTTGTAGGTTATGCAAGTTTCAAAAAGGAAATAATTCATCATCATTATGTAAGCGGGACTGTTGAGCGGGATATAAACGTAACTTATCACATACTTGTCAGTATCACTACAAATATTTAACCAATAGGCATATGCATTATTATTTTCTAGTAAAGTGATAATTAAGTCGTTCTTCAGATAATTGTTCTAAAAAAAACCTACCCTAAGGGATGTTTACTTTTTGGACTCAAACAGATATACATCAATGTATGAAGATATAAAAAAGGTTCGTCAATAATCTGTTAAACTATGAAAGAAATTAGCTCCATTGATAACCATTCCTTGTTTGAAAACGCTGTTTAAACAATATAACCTTGTTTGTCGTGCCGTTATGGATGTAAGAATGCTCATTTGGATAATCGCAATAACACGAAAATCATGTGGTAAAATTTCCACAAACAAACAAGATGTACCTGTAAGGTGATGTTTGGTTGGAATTCTATGTAGTCATATCAATATTGAAGGGATCAAATAGGATGTGCAATGACCGTATCGTAATTCGTCAGTATTTAAGGCTGAACTTGCAAGTAAGAATTTTCCTATTGAAGGATCAAACCATATTCTATTCCTCAAAAGAGGGTGGGCAGGAGTTTTTCTGCACTGTCTGCGCCTCCGGACAACGGAGGAATTCCCAAAGCAAACGGACCCGTTCCCAATCGAATTTTGATTATATATTTCCCAATTCCAAAAAAAAAATTCTTTCAAAATCGTAAAAAGTAAACATGATTTATATCGAAAGAGTTACTTCCCTTCATCCGCGACGTAATTAAGCCTTTAGCGACTCACATTTTAGCAGGTGTATTTGCCGGATGCATCTGCCAACATTGACAGCGATAAGGTTCGAACTGTTCCGCATTATAACAAGTATATAGAGCCGCACAATACACATTCTAGTCCAAATATGTAGACGCTTATTTTCAAGCATGGCCTCCCATAACGATAAGTACGACAGCAAAAAAACAAGAAAAAGAGATGCAAAAGGATGTTCGACGATAACGTCGATGTTTGCGAAAATCGCTGAATCTTCTACTCCCTCTAGTAACCCCGAACAAGCAGTGCAAGCAATTGAAATACCCATGGCTGTTCCATTGTCCGACTCAGTCGATAATTCTTCTTCGGAGCCCAGTAAGAAAGTTGTTGTTCAGTCTCCAAGTTCAAGTTCATCAAATGCAAAAGACAGAAAGCAAAAAAAAAATCATGCTGTGACTTGTGTGACTTACTTACCTGTTACCAGTGTTTGTTTTTGAAGACAAAGTAACAAATAAAATCATGTTTTTTTTGTAAAACCACTTACTTATTTAAGCATGATAAAATTCCCAAATTGACCGTTTCATCGACTCGAAAATTCCCCAAATGGACAATTTTGTCGATAAAAATTCCCAATTTGGTCAGACTCCTTTTCCCAAAATAGGCAGAAAAAACCCTGGTGGGCCATGAGAGGCAAACACGCGGTGGGCATTTGATCCCTTCGATAGTAATATGACTACATAGAATTCCAACCAAACATAAACTTACAATTAAGTCTTGTTTGTTTGTGGAAATTCTATTACGTCATACTATTTCCGGAATCAAATGAGATTTCAACGCAAAGACAACCCTTGCTTGTAGGAAAACAATTGGAGGCAGTACACATTTGTGTTGCTTAACAAACCTCAATACTGTAATGTTTCTCAACTGGCTTGTCATAGAATCTAGCAAATGTCATATCTGTTGACCAACCAGCGAGTTTTATAATTTCAGAAATTGGAACGCGTTTTGTTCTGCTTTGGAAATACCGCACACCACGCACTATGAGCCTTAAACTTGTCAACTTCAATGCCAGACTTTTTCCTCACACATTTTATACACCTACTCACAGTAATTGAAACATAGAATTATGAGGATAAATGTAACTTATTAACAATTTCATTCTACTATTGCGCCGTGCACTTGTGCGTTTAAGATATTCAGTAAGAGTACTATATACACAAACATAATTGTCTGGCACATATTTACACAATCGAAGGATTGGATTCACTCTTTCTTTCCTTGTTTGTTTAAACAACCCACTATAGAACAATACATAAGAGTCATTGTTTTAACAATATTTTACAATGTCAATAATTAAATTTAATGACTTCGACTTGCTTGAGCTAACACCATAAGCATAACAAGTTTTTGAGATAACACAGAACTTTAGATAGTGTTTCAAAGCTCAGTCCAGATTCATATAAATCTGTAAAAAAAATCATAACAATATTCTATAGGCCTTTGAAATGGATCAATTTTTCTTTAATTGCAGAGTAAGCACATCTGTTAATGTACGTGGAATACTGCTTTTGTTTAGTCTTTCTCCATGATTCCATTATGCTGTCAATAGACAGATAGGTTTCGCTTTTCATAAGATTTTCGGATATGCGACATACCATCAAATGTAGTTTGTTGGCTAATGGATGAATCTTCTATGTTTGTGGTATTTTCAATATGTTCGGAACAACCTTCAGAATATAAGGATCGTGAGTCAACATCTTCAGGATGCTTGTATAGACGTTCTGTGTTATCCAAAATGGTGCACCAGTAAAACATCTGCCTTGACCTGACTGGCTTTCTGCAGAACTTGTGCGATGCACCGGAAAGGCGAAAATGCATATATGTATTTGTTATGCCAATCAACCGAAAATGCATCTACGACTTAAGCATCCGGATCTGGCATCCAGGACTACTGATCTGTTTATTTAAACGAGATGCAAACATGTCTATTTCTAGCAAACAAAAGCATTACACTACCTTTAAGAAAACAGATTCATATAATGTCCACTCAAGATTTTCATTAAAATTACGAGAACTAACATTTGCCTCATTCATAATTCCTGGGATATGTGTATATGAAACCGAAATTTCTGTTTCTTTATACCACAGCCAAATATCTCTAGCAATGTCATTCAGAAGTCCAGCTTTTTCTCCCACAATATTTATATAAGCAATAGTTGATGAGTTATCTGAACGTATTTGAACATGAACATTGCTTTTTGTGTTACAGAAAGATTTCAGAGCATGACTTGCAGCACGTAATTCCAAGACATTTATTTTTTTGGGATTTAAGTTTCATTCCATCTACCACCAATTTTATCATTCAGACACAGCACCCAATCCAAAAGAACTTGCATCTGTTGTTATTATTAACAAACCCTAAATTAGCCATAATATTTACTGTATCGTTTCTTCTATGTTCAGTTGACATTAAATACACATGTCAGCCAGAAGTAAAGAATCGTCTATGTATCCAGAATTGGTATGTCCAAGCATGCGCAGAGATGCATAAACCGGCTTATGAGTTTTGTAAATACTTTTGGGGCAGATGAAACGACATTTGGCAGAACTTTTAACTGGTAGATTTTTCAAAAATGATTTAATCTGAGCTTCACTTGCTCTTCCTCAGCAACTGGACACTGTAATAGCCATGGCGAATATCAATACTAGCAAAATAAATACCAGGTTTTACCAAGTTTAAAGCGGTTTCAAAGGTGTCCATCTTACAATTGTTATCATTGAATGAAACTTAATAGAGATGTGCTGCAATTAATGTTTTTTGATACCCAACCTACATTTACAATGATTGTCATTGATTTGTTTGTCCCTTTGGTTCATTTTAATATATTTTTACATTTGTTTTAGTATGAAAATTCCAGTTCCTTATTCGATTTGAATAAAGAATAGGGAACCAGTTCCTTATTCCTTATTTAAACCAAATAAGGAACTATGTTATTATTAAATGAAACAAAGTAGAAATGTACTGCAATTATTATTTGTTACTTCCGACATACATTTACAATAATTTTCGTTGAGTTATTCGTCTCGTTGGTTCATTTTGACTTATAATTTATAGAGAAAAAATTCCAGTTCCTTTTTCCGATTTGAATAAGGAATAAGGAACAGTTCCTTTTTCCATCTTCACACTGAATAAAGAACTGGATAATCATCACTTAAAACTTAGTAGAAATGTATTGCAATTAGAAATTTACATAAACTACCAACATATACATAATATGTTCATGTATATGTGGTTAATTTTGGATCAATTTCATTGATGTTTAAGTAAGAAAATGCCAGTTTCTTATTCGGCTTGAATAAGGAATAAGGAACTGGTTCCTTTTTCCTTATTCAGCCTCGAATAAGGAACTGAATTATACATAAAAACAAACATGTTTAAATGTACAAGATTGATTTATCACATACATGTAAAATGATAGTATATGCTTTAGGTTTTGTTGATGTGAATTTAGTATTCGAATTAGAAAATATCGGTTCGGTTTAAACAAGAAATCCTATACAAGCGGGTAGAAAAAAACATGAATATGTAACGTAATACATAAAGTAAATGTATTCGAGTTATTTTGTTTTGATTTACTTAAAAAATGTTTGCATTAGTGTTCTTTTAAACCCTATAACAAACATGTTACGCGTGAATAAGGAATAAGGAACAATTCGTAAAGGAATAAGGAATTAGGAAAAAGGAACCAACTTATCACCCATCGGTTTTACATACATACATTTTTATATCAAAACTGAAGCTGATTATTGCGTAAGTATTATAAAGTTTTGTCCCCAATGCATGAGAAAAGAACCACAATTATATATTGCTTGAATTAGTTGAAAAAACAAGATATGCTTACAATATATTATTTTTTCAAATTTTTTCAACCTAACCTGATTCAAATTCCATTACTATTATTAAACATAAGAAACTTCTATGCTTGATCCTAACGTTTTGTTTATGGGTGCCTTTTGAACTTAAACCGTATTTAACGTATTCCTTTTGATTGTGAATTATAAAATTGATTGTAACATTACTTATTTTACATATGATTTATGAAAATAAAACTAAACGAAAATATAGGCTATGGGTAAATGGAAAATGTTTAATGTTTAAAGAGTGCATTTGTTGAAAACAAATCTTTACTTGCGCCTTAGTAATAATTTGGCATTCAAATGTAACACATCTCTCATGTTTAAATGGCATTCAATAAGCTGATGTGAAGACCGATATGGATTATATGAATTGTATTATAAACGACATCGCTATCGTTGTAGAGTCGAAATCCGATGCCTCGAACTCGCGTGGTTCGATTTTCCGGTTGGCTCGAGCTTTCATCAAAGCACTTATTTTTCATTTATTATATAATATTTATATACATTTCGGTCGGATGGCTCGTATTCGCGAGGTTCAAATGTTCGGACAACTCGAACTGTGTTTACTGTCTACGTCACAATTGTAACACGTTCTTTTGTTCGTAAGGCTCAAACACGCTTCTGGTCGCATAAAGCTATTAACCGATTTCGAGCGCTTGATTTAAGATACGACACATTTGCATTCATTTCTTGAATTCGTGCTTGCGGTGGTGCGGTGTTCAAGTGGTAACACTCTGGTCTACCATTCCAGAGATCCCCGGTTCAATTCCCGGCCTGGGCACTGGAAATTTCATAAATGTTTCAAGTGTTTCCCACCCAACTAGAGATGTACTGGTATGAAACCCAGGTCATTCTCGGGTGTATCGGTGCCATACACTGAGCACGTAAAAGAACCAATGAACCTATTCGCAAAGAGCTATGGTATCGCACCCGGATTCCTTGTACCCCAATAATGTCTCTTCTGCTTGCTGTCTCCTTGACTGCAAGGTCAAATAAATACAACTCAATCGTTAATTAGTTTGAGTAAAAGAGGACATTTTGTATCAAATCTGTTTTTATGAAGAATCACAACATGTACAATGTCAACTTGATTGAATAGAAAAGTGTGTATCTATACGACATCATGTTCAAACCACATACCTAAATGATGTCATTCATAAAAAAAGCGAATAATTAAAAACACTTAGTGATCTTTCATATTTCAGCGATGTGTATACAGTGCTTATACATTTTTAGTTCTGTTTCTTTCATGTACACAAACATGTGATACGTAAGCACGAGTTTAAATAATATACATTCATTATATGATATTGTTGTACTATATGTGTTGCTGTTTTAATATATTGATGCCTTGTAATTATAACACCCCCTTTTTTTGGATACATGTGTAGGTACATGTATTTGTTCGAAATGTGCATTTCTCTTTTGTTATGATCATGCTTTTAGTGACTCGTTAACTTATTAACTGAGCAGTTTGATGCCTTAATAATTTTTATTTACAGCCTGAACGTGAAATCTTCAAAATTTAAATTTTTGTCTGAATGAATACTACGCGCTATAGACTTAATGAATACTAACACTCGCAAACATTATTTGAACAAACCATAAATATCTCCAAAAAATATATTTTTAGCGTATTTCTGAACATTAAGGTTGTAACTTTACATACAGTCTAACTAATTAAATTGGAAAAACAGTTTCACTGCTATTGTTGTTGCTAGTGTTGTTTTCATTTGTTGATATTGTTTCATTGAAGATGTATCCACCGCAGCATACGTTTGTTTTGCAATATGTTGTATATAGAACTTAATAATTTTAAGTGCAAGTTTAAAGGGGC
>NC_068368.1:74763776-74778776 GCF_020536995.1 Dreissena polymorpha
AATTATTGAAGACACACGTGTGATGAATTGCATTTGATAAGACAACCTGCTCAATAAAATAAGGCATTCCAACCGCAATAACCAGTAAATAGATATTAATATTAAAAACTTAGACTAGCGAAATACTTATCCTTGTTTAATCCCGTTTAATAAAATAGTAGTTCATATGGTCTTTATTTCAAATACATTCATCAACAGCATGTATAAAAAAACACAAATACATTGTTAATGATTGTCCATCAGTCTTACATGTTTGTCCATTCCAACCTAAACTCAAGCATCTGGTATTTTATCTGCCCCAACGTCATCTATAGGGCCTGATCTAAATAGATAATCAATATACATATATGCATTCCTTAGCATTTTACCGCTAACATGTTAATTTAGTCGAAACAGTACGATTTATATAATTCAAATAGTTTTATTATCAAAGATTTGCAACATATGGTATAAATGTTGATATGTAATATGTTAATATAAACAGTTGGATTGATTAATTTATTGCTATGAAATCTTTCGCAATAATAAGGCTATCTAATTGTTTCATGACCTTAAAAAATATACAATAAATACATATCACATAGGTTGAATGCAAAGTAATTCCAATACTGTTTTTAAATTAAAACATCGTTGGAATAAAATTATGTATTTTAAAAACATTATTCATTCAATTACACGGTACAGATGATGGTACTTTACAAGTAATGGCCCTTCGACCAGTCTTACCGACTGTTTTGTATCTGGCCAGCAGCACAACCCAGTTGTCTTAACAGCTCTATCAAAGAATTTCCATTGGAGAACTGTCCTGCGTCAATACCAGCATTCTATAAGAACCAAGCCATATAAATGAGGGAAGTATAACAAATAAAACCTAGAAGACTTCACATAATGCCTACCGCTGTGTTCGAAGTTGTAAAAAGAATAAATTTAAATTGTAATTAGAATTTGCGTATTATTGATGTCGAAAAGTAGGTTGTACAAATATATGCTGGTTTCGATGCTGTAGCTCAACTTGCCAAATAATACGGATGCGGCTACAAAGCAGGATAATTCATTTATTATTGACACCACTTTTCAATAAAAGAATTATATAGATAACTGTGAGCGTTGCAAATTTACATTTATAATTAATATGAGGTAAACCAATTATCAAAAGCTTTTTAAACTTATGTAGTGTTGCCACCTGTTGGATTGCAATCAGCGTCAAGTGTACGTTTGCTATATCCTGTATCGCAAACGCAAGAATAATTTCTTTTAAGGTTCTGGCAAATCTCGTGTGTTTCGTGCACACACGCGTTTCTCCATGACATTCGTTAATATCTGAAAAAGGAAATACAACAAATGAATAAGTCGTTTAAAATGTTTCCGTTGCTCTTTGTTAACGGTTGGATCCGTGTTTCGAGATCGACTTTAATAATATCATATAAAACAATAAAAACAATGTTTTGGGATTCAATGCCCATAACACATATCCAGCATACTATCCCTCATTTTTCATTGACTTTTATACAATATTTCGAAATCGTTTGAATTTTAAAACAAGTATATATGTGTGAAAATTGTTTTCAAATGTATTCATATTGCAATCGCCAACATATTGTAGAGTGTATATTTATATTTTTTTCCATACAGGCAAGTGTCATTTCTGAAGATCTTCGGCTGTATTTAATCAATTACACCAACATTGCATTTTTTATTCGTGTTATTTATTTGAAATACCTGGACATATCCTGTTGTCCGCGTTTAAAGAATAGCCTGCATGGCACGAACATAAATATGACCTACAAAATTTAGGCAGGCGTGTTCGCAGTCATGGATTTTGGTATCCTTGCATTCGTTTAAATCTGCATCCAATGAGCAAGAATTAAGTAAATGATATTATACCTCTTCTTCAATTTCAGGTGCATACAATATAAAAATGAAATAATATGAAATGAGATTCAATTATGGTAATATAATGATAAGCAAGTTCAGTTGAAAGAGCAAACATACATTAACCGACAGTGTAGTGCATCAGTACAAACGTACTTTTGATTTAATTTATCATGCCACCGCATTGATATCTGACTGATATAACGTTGCCTGATATTTTTTATATCATGGTCAACAGGAAGTTCTTATATCAGTCATGTGTGGAAGATGGTCATATTACTCGGAATAAACTATAAAGTAATCATTTTTAGTAAAATCCAATCAGATTCAACAAAACAAACAATTTGATACCGAGATGTTATATATTTTAAACACCAAATGCAACACAAACAGCAAAAAATATTTTTACAAATATTAAGCGCGCGTGCTCATGACGTCATTATTAACACGTCAAACGACGAAAGTCATATTCTGACCCGCTAAAACTGCAGCTCTTTATCGATGTTCTTTCATTATTTCTTTAGAATCGGGGACGTAGAGGTATGATAAACAGAAAAACAGGTTACTGCCTGATCTTTGTATAATATATCAGGCTCGACACGAATAAAATTACGGATCGGCAAGCCTCGCCGTTATATTAGTCTAAACCTTGCCTGATACATTACAAAAAGGTCAGGCAGTAACCTGTTATTCTCTATATAACGGATTGTGCGTATGCATTGATCATATGCAATTCTAGTTTTGTCATTATCGTGTGCATGAATATAGTCACAATACTGAGGTAACAATAACAGAGGTAATCCGGATAAAACGTTTGGGAACTAATATAATCCGTATGAAAAAAATACGCTGATTCATTGCATTTGCCAAGGTTAGATTTAATCAAACCATTATAGTTTGAAACAATTTGATTGTAATAAAGATTTAAAATGGGTCAGCTATGTGTGTAACCCCATAAAAGTTCATGTTTCCACATATCACATTCCTAAATAAGTATTGCTCATGTACCTATACAATACTGTGTTTGTCCAAAATATTCTTCATAGAATCCTCGAGGACAAGATTAGCACCGTATTCCGTAAAATTCCGAATGTTTGCAAGCGGGCTGATCGTAGCACATGTATACTTCACAGGGATTTGTCTGGATTCGCAGAATTCTCAAATTCGTGTATCGATCTGGGTATTTGCATTGTGCAGTATCTAGATAATTGTTAACTGACTAATGAATGAATGGTTTACATAGATATATCATATATAGGGGTTGCGTAGATTTGCTTAATAATTTAAGTGAGAGGTTAAGTGAGTAAAGTATGCAGAAGTTCTAAGCTACAAACTAGTAATAATAAACTAGATCAAGTGATGAAGGGATTACGTTATTATTTATTTATTCACTTATGGACACATTTTATCGCTTATTCAGTTACTCAGCGATTGACTTTCTCACACATTTACTGACATATTCAAATTAAATTCCAAAATAAATCAAAAGGTACCAACTATACATTGTTTATAACAATAATTTTAATCAAAAACATATAATGTACATCTGTGCTAGGTTTATATTATTAGAAAACAAACCAAAACAACCACCACTTATAATATGCCATATTTCTGCAATAAATATGATCGATCTTAAATAAACCTACCGTCATCGTCATTGCTGAAACTACATATATCTGGTCTCTCACATCCGCAGAACCGGACACTGACGGCGTGGTCCTCTGTTAAGTTGTATTTGTCAAACACAATAAAGCGCAATATTCTTTCGCTCATGTTTCTTAGGGCCGTGCCAACCGTCCAGGTGAACACTTCAGCCTCTGTGAATGCGATAATGAAATGTTGTGTATATACTTTGTTTAATGTTTTATTCTGCAAATACGCTACTACTATACACAACTTAGGAATTACACTACTGAAATATAAACAAGACATGGAGACAACACATAATTGTTAACACGTAGATTAACGACATTATTATTGTTTATCCTGACTTCGTTGTTTGCTTTCGGTAACTTTATTTTTCTTTGTCGTGCTTCTGTCCTTTAAAATAAAGTTACCAAAAACAGTTTTATTCACTGCCTTTAAAAAAAATTCCTATGGTATATCTATTTGCGTATCAATATAACTAGTTGATGCTATCGTACATGTTTTTATTGGGTATTTAAACCGATGATTCATATTACAATTGTTTGATTTTGATTTCAATTAATCCAGTAGTTCAAGACGCATGTGGACACATGTATAGAACAAAAATTCAACGCAAAATCGATGCAGCAATACAAATAATAAAAAATAACGGCTGGCTGAAAGACATGAATGAAAGTTTGAATTGAATCTCAATAGTTATAATATAGCCTATTGTTCACTATTCATTAACCAAAGTGTAGACATAAGAAGGGGTAGTTCATACCAGGAACAGATACGAGTTTGTGTAAATACAAAGTACGCTTAAACGTATGTTGCAATATTCAACGGCTAGAAAAATATATATGACAAGTCAGTATATAAATATAAATACCTAGGAAGCAACTGGGTGCGAGTGCGCCAAGTGTCGGCTGCAAAAATTTAGCTCTGATAAAACGTTGGATTTAAGTGGTTATTTGGACTTGTAGAATCTGGATTTTCGTCACATTGTTACATGAACACAAAGCTAAGTACTTTTTGCTTATTTGTAGTTAGTTTTTCATTTTAATTAGTAAAATAATTAGGTACAAATAGTCTTATAAATATTGTGTATATAACTTATACGTTGTACATTAATTGTTACCTTTTAGTGAGCGAAAAATCAAAGGATTATGTCGTTCATTCAGCACAATAGAGATCAATTACTGCATTGTGCAGGTGTGGATAGAAAATTGATAAAACCGGACAATGAAACTCTTTCACTATTGAAATCATACAGTATCTTGAAATACAGAGGCGCCCGGGGCGGTAAACATAAGCTGAAACAAAATCATGACATAAACCAGGGTGTTCACTTGGAGAATATTAAATTACTACCAAGAGAAATTTCTACAATAACCAGTAACTTGTCAGATACAGCAAAACCTCTGCAAACCGACCAAAAGAGGACCATTCATGATAACCTTTTAAAAGTCGAAATTGAAGCTAAAATCACCGTTAGCGGGCAGAAAAACATCAAAATATGCAACATAAATCCTAGATCTGTAAAAAGCAAGACCCTGTCTCTCAACGATTTTATATCAACTAATGAGTTTGATCTTGTAGCCATAACAGAAACCTGGCTTGGCACATCGACAGATAAAACCTGCTTTACCGAGCTCTTATCTGAAGGCTACCAAATAAAACATGTACCACGTCCCCGCGGTCGCCGTGGGGGCGGAGTTGCTTTAATACACAAGACAAGCATTGAAATAAAAGTCTTGACTTCAACTTAAGACAAACAATTCACTACCTTTGAACACATAGACTGTAGTGTACATATTAAAGACTACTCTCTAAGATTGGCTGTAATCTACAGACCACCTCCATCAAACGACAATGGCTTGAAATCAAGTACTTTCTTAGAGAAAGAATGGTCCCAGTTTTTATCAAAATATGCAATAACAGATAAAAAAATAATTTTGACCGGCGATCTGAATTTCCACATTGATGATCCGTATGATAAAGATACTCTAAAATTCAATAACATACTCCATTCTTTTGGTATGATGCAGCATGTAAAAGAGCTAATACACGTACGAGGACACACTCTGGACGTTGTGATCACTAGGGATACTGTGGATACGGTATCCAACGTAGTTGTTACCGATCCTGGACTTTCAGTCGGCTCAGGAAACATTTCTAAAGACCATTATGCCGTCATCTTTAATGCAAGAGCATCAAAACCAGCTCCGGTAAGAAAAACTGTAACCTTTCGGAAACTACGAGAGATCAATATTGAAACATTTAAACAGGATATCACAGAGTCAGAAATACAATTTGAAAATATAGATGACCCTGAAACCCTTGTCCAAACTTATGATACTAAACTTTCATCTTCAGTAGACAAACATGCTCCACTAAGAACAAAATCTATAACCCTGCGGCCGACTTGCCCGTGGTACACAGATGAGCTTCATGACGCTAAACATATCAAACGAAATTTGGAAAGAAAATGGCTAAAATGGAGATTCACTATTGATCATGAAATTTAAAGAAACCACTGCGCCAAAATGAACAAAATGTTGAAAAAAGCACACGTAGATTTTTATTCAGATAAAGTAACATCCTGTGGCCGTGATCAAAAGAGCATGCACAAAATCACAAAACACTTACTAGATGGCCCATCTGAAATAGCTCTCCCGTCTGGCAAAACATCCGATGAGTTAGCACAAGATTTCAATACGTTTTTCATTAATAAAGTTGAAGGTATCAGAAAAGATATCTCTGAACATGCCCTATCTCAAGCAAATCCAAAACATAGTAGTGATAATAACCCAACAGCAGAAACATGCAGTTTGACACATTTCCGTCCGACAACTGAGGAAGAAGTTGAAAAAATCATTATGCAATCCCCAAATAAATCTTGCGAGCTTGACCCTATTCCAACTTGGCTCCTGAAAGAATGCAAAACTGAACTGCTACCAATACTGACAAAAATCATCAATCTTTCGATGGAAACAGCAAGTGTGCCAAGATCCTTTAAAACATCACGTATAAGCCCTTTATTAAAAAAGCCCACCTTAGATAAAGAAACACTACAAAACTATCGCCCGGTTTCGAATCTGCCATATGTTTCAAAATTATTGGAGAAAGTTGTCAGCAAAAGAATAGATGAACATTTGACAGCAAACAATTTAAATTCAGAAAATCAGTCTGCATACAGGAAGTTTCACACAACAGAAACAGCTTTATTAAAAGTTCAAAACGATGTCCGACAATCATTAGATAAGAAAAAGGTCACTGTCTTTGTTATGCTGGATCTCTCTGCCGCTTTCGACACCATCGACCACATACCTTTTTAAGCCGCCTCGAACAACAGTTCGGCTTTGCTGAACAACCACTACAGTGGGTAGCTTCTTACCTATCTGACCGCTTCCAAACGGTGGGCATTGACGGCAAGGTATCAGAACCAGTGCTGCTGACCTTCAGCGTACCCCAGGGATCTGTGTTAGGCCCAAAATTTTATACTATGTATACTAAACCTGTTGGGGAAATTTGCAAAAAACATGGACTCGGACATCACTTCTACGCTGATGACTCGCAGCTCTACCTTTCCTTTGAACCCACCGATGGAGCAGCCCAAGACGAAACACTAAATCGAGTTGAAAGTGCCTCCACGATATCATTTCGTGGATGAATACAATCAGGCAATATCTTACACCAACTGCCACAAAATCATTAGTCAATTCACTTGTCACGTCTCGGCTAGACTTTTGCAATGCACTGCTGTATGGAACACAAACATCAGCTATCAAGAAACTACAAAAAGTTCAAAACACTGCGGCGCGTGTTATCACAAGAACATCCCGCTATAGTCACATAACACCGATCCTAAAAGAATTACACTGGCTCCCAGTAGAGAAAAGAATCCACTTCAAAATACTTACCAATGCGTTCAAAGCCTTAAATGGACAATCGCCTGTATATCTGAAAAACCTACTTGAAGTCTACGAACCAAGGCGAAACGTAAGATCAAAGAACGAAGCGACTTCATTAGTGATTCCAACGAATATTAAATCCGTATCATACGGAGAGCGAAGTTTCATGTACGCTGCTCCCAAACTCTGGAACTCACTTCCATCAAACATTCGAGGTTCTTCAACACTGAATTCATTCAAAAAGGCACTGAAAACTCACCTCTTCCTCCAATCTTATGCAATATAAGCAGTGGGTTATTCAATTCATTATATACAATCTCAATCATCAAGAACTTGAAATAAACTTTTTAAAGGAAGCATAATTGTTTTTTTTTTGTTTTACGTAGTACTTATTTTATTGTTTCATTAATTGTCTTATAGCTATACATATAGGGTAGTTTTATAGTGTCTTGTTGATCTTTCTAATCTATGGTTACTGTGCATGTTTTTACGTAGTACTTGTAGTATAATAGAGTAGTTTTATAGTATAATCAAGTAGTTTTGATCGATTTCTTTTGAAACAGTGTTGCAAAATGTATTCGTATCTGCGAAACGTAAAATGTTCTTATGTAAAGCGCATTTGAACGTGCACTCTTGCATGAAAAGGGCGCTATATAAATCCGGTATAATAATAATAATAATATAACTATGATTGTTTGTTCACTCAAACATGGCGTGTCTGCACGATCGTTGTTAGACAAAATTCTTCCAACAACTGTATTGTGTATTCCTATTTTGATTTTGTATTCCTATATTTAAAACATTACACACATAGTCTGTATTATCATTATTATTTTAATTATTATTAATTTATTATTTTCTATTTATTTTCTGACTATTGATAGATTGCTTTGAGTCTTTACAATTCAGGGTTTCATATATTTTATGCAAACAACTGATGTCTTTTACCATGTGTTATGTTGTCGCGTTATGTTTTTACCTATTTTCATTCCGTCTGATATGAACGGTTCCTCTTCGAACCGCAGTTCATTCATTATTTCGTCAAAAATAGCATTTGTCAAGTTTAATACCCAAGAAGAGTTCCTGTTGTATATCGTCATCGAATTAATCATAGAAGCTAGAAAGCTTGGAGGTCTATTGCCTAAAATTGAATAATCGTCGTGAGATAAGTTCAATAATCAAAGAGTAATAACTACTATTTGTGCATCCATACATGGCATACTACACTTTTGAATACACTAATTACGTCTTTGGTTTTGATATTTGAAAACCAATTATACTACATATATTTATAATAATATATATATATATATATATATAGAGAGAGAGAGAGAGAGAGAGAGAGAGAGAGAGAGAGAGAGAGAGAGAAGAGAGAGATAGAGCGAGAGAGAGAGGATGAGAGATAGAGAGAGAGAAGAGAGGAGTGAGGAGGAGGGAGGAGTGAGTTCTGCTGTATTGCGTAGGGGGGAGGGCCTATCGCTCTCTCCCTCCTCCTCCTCGCTCTAGAGGAGAGCTGACGTAGGAGAGAGAGAGAGAGAGATTGTTGGAACCAAATACAAAAAATTGTTCTACTTCTTCGCATGAGATCGTCGTGCTGGCGTTCAACTTCGTTGTGTATGGCCTCTGTAAGGGACGTGTTACATGTTCTCGCCATGATTAGCATGCATTCTTTGTCGAACAAACTGTTCCATTTGTTCTTGCATACATCTGTCATATCTTCCACATTTGTGACATTGCATTTCTCAAACAATGCTTATGTATTGTCGAGAAGATATTGAAGAAAACGTGGTTTTGAAAATGCGTTGAAGTAACTGAAATTGCCCCCGGTCAAATTGAAGTTGAACTGCGACAAGTAAGGTTGAATTCTAAGAGACCCTGAAAGGAAAAACGCAAATGTCACACAAAATCACTGCAGAAAATACATACAACTTTGGATAATGTGTGATACCTAATCTTGCAAGATTTTAAGTACTTTATCAGAGTTTCAACTTATCTGCAAATTTTACAGATAAAATTTGAAATGCTACTAACTATATGTTGGTTCGTACATATTCAGGAATGAGCAGCATCAATATCTCATTGCAAATGTTTTTAACTCTGAAATAATTATGTGTAACATATTATTTGTATCTATATCATTATCAATTAACATAAACGAATACTTTATAATCAATAAATACAATAATTGAATATGACCTGACAAAACAAGTGTGTTCTCTTTCAGAAAATGTTACAAACACATCTTTGATTTTAATATTTCCTACCAATAATATGTGATTAAACGACATAATTGGTGCTATGTGAAATCCAACTGCAGGCGGTCGCAAGCAAAACAACATGAACCCGAAAGTATTTATAGGAGGCCCAATCGTACAGTTGATTGTTGTCTTCCAGAGAGTTCAGTTATTCGGGAACAGTGAAATGTGCTTCGAGGCTCTTTCGAATTCGATTTGAATGATTTCGTTGACATAATGATTCTGTGAGAAATATACATTTGACAAATATAACAAAAACTTGCAAAAATGAATTCCAATTTCGATTTTTGAAATAGGTTTAAACTGGAATGCAGTCATATTTGTCAGAGAAAGCAATATTTTGTGTGGGTATTTGTATATCGCGATATTGAACATGTATGCAGAAATTAGCATGATGTTTAAAAGACACTAAGCTGACTTTTTCAAAACAGAAAGCAATGCTTGATTGTGAAACAAA
This sequence comes from Dreissena polymorpha, assembly GCF_020536995.1. Classification (NCBI taxonomy): domain Eukaryota; kingdom Metazoa; phylum Mollusca; class Bivalvia; order Myida; family Dreissenidae; genus Dreissena; species Dreissena polymorpha. Next base: position 74,773,904 of record NC_068368.1, read on the forward strand.
CCTTGAATTTTGCTACGTAATTAATATTTCAATACTAATCACCAACACACCGTGAATGTAAAAGCCGTGAATATTGTGGATTCAGTAATGCCGTGTACCAAGTAATCCAGACGTGCTTGTATTTCGTGTCTGCAATTTTCAAAGGTCTTGCAATTTATTACATGTTTACTTTTGGGGAGATGTAAAGAATCGCTCCACCGGTGGGGATCGAACCCAGGACCTCGTGGTGCTAGGCAGACACTATATAAAAGTGTTCGAAAGCGCAAAGTTACATATATTAGTGTGTTTTATATTATTTTCCACATAGAATAGCGTTAATTATAAGATGTATTTGTGTACATATTGTTTTGTATGTAGTCGCATAGGAACAGCGTACCAGGCCAAATAGTAAAAACAATAATGACCCTTGCTTCATATATGAATGTCGAATATTAAACGTTTTAAAAATGATGTTTTACTGCTACAAAAACTGCTACAATTATATTTGTGTTTAAATCAATGTAGACAAAATAGTTAATTTAAATTTTATTTGGTATATTTTGGGTATCATATTGATGTCATACCCTTTCTCTGATTTCAGGAACTAGTATTCCCCATGACCATTGAAGGAATATGCGTAGGAAGGACTGCCCACTGTCTGTAGCACCAGATCACCCCATTCGAATGCTGAAATGTATTAATGTGTATTTTTTTTAACGAGAAATAGTATATGAACAAAAAAGTAGGTACTTACTAATCCTTGGTACTACTTTATAAAAATGTGAACATAATAAATCAGGTGTCTCGTCCGTTCTTATTTTGGTTAGACCTATCTGATACTCCGTCATAAACGTCATATTCGTACTCATGTATGCCTTATATTCGGTAGTGTACAAATCGAGATGCATTAAACATCTTAATTATGTTTCCCCATTGAACAGAAAGAATATATATTAAAAGATTAATTAATTAAAGTGATAAGTCATGACACTCAATATTGCAAACGATAGCGATTGGGTACAATCGTTGATAAATTTATCTCTTCATTGGTCTAGTGGCAGTGGCAAGATATAATGGTTAGCATCTAGTGATTTTGAAAGAATGTGTTTAGTATTAAACTGATATTAAAAAACTAAACTTAACGTAATAACACGAAGACAGTGTAAGAATAAAGTTAAGTATTCAACAATCCACTGTCAAATATAAACAATCTCTATGATTACTTACCTTTGCATTGGTCTAACAATTGGTATTTCGACATGCCGTTTCATAGCGTTTAGCGATTTATAGCGAACAAAGCAAACGTACTTTAATTGTGGTTATTCCACATTTGATCTATGTTGTTATTCCCATTTCTTTGTATAAAATGATGACGTACTCGGCGTTCAATTGCACGCAATTGACAAATAAATGATAATTATTCGATGTAGTAGGTTTGCAATAGGCTTTAAGTATTATAAACTGTAAACTTAATTGACGATACTTTTTTGGTCAAATTTATATGTTTCATGGACTAAAATAAGTAAGTTTTTGCTTTCTTATGATTATACTATAATTCAAAATAAAACCTTCTTTTCTAACTATTATATTTATAAGTAAATTATTTAATAAATTTTTGAATTAACGACATTCATACAATAATACAGTCATAAATATGTTGTATCATTCGTTTATTTTACTTCATATCATATTAATGAAAATGTGTCTCAAAAATATGTATAAAAACACACATAACACACATAATTCAACCAAGAAAAAAGAAAGGTTAGGGTGACGGCCTTGCAATGGTAAGTGAAATATACCACGGTTAAAATCTAGCTTTATCACACATTTGCCACACTTTAACATATGCAAATAAAATATTGAAATAATTTGGGGAAAATATTTGTAAGAAGTTATCATTAAAGTGTCAATATAATAGCTCCAGCATGTACACGCTACAAGTAACTTCAAATACGCGCTATTAAACGTGTTAAAAAAAATCAGTATACATGAATGAAGAGATTTCAAAACAGCTTTCATGCCAAAAGCAATTTAGATTTGCCAATCTTGAATATATATTTAGACATATACTATAAAAAATAAGAATATATAGAGGATATTTGTTCATGTCAATGTAAGATCGTTTGTTATTTCACGAGTGATCATAGAAAATATATTTTCTATTATCACTCGTGAGATAACATACGATCTTACACTGACATGAACACATTTTATGATCATTGTATGCCCCTTTTTAAAGAAAATAATTAATAGCTGTTTCCCTTTCGCTGACAAGTTACCCTTACTCGGAGTTTCTCCCGCGGCGTGCCTCAATACATTTCAAAACACAAAATGACGTCATTATTGTGACGAAATGACGTCATTATACCACCGCAATTCTCCAGTTCAACTCTTTTACAATGTTAATAAACGGTGAAAAAGCATAAAATAAAAATAAAATTTGTTGGATTCCGTGGAATGTCGATTTTAATTCACTCGTGATCATAGAAAATGTACATACAATTATTAATGATAATCTAAAATAGATGTATGTATATCCACAGAAAGCAATGAAAGCACCGCTTGCTGGCACAGCTCTGTTTTGTTTCTTTTTAAATATATGTGTATTAACAGTTAATAATACTTCAATTCTTGTTCTGCTTAGTGGTCGGGTTGCTATTAGGGTTTTGTTTGTGTTACTGTTGTAGTTTTGTTCCTTTTGGCAAAAAAAATAAAGAAAGAAACCAGGCGTACTTACGAGCGTTTCCAAATCCATTATGCAAGGTTGCAAAGGCTCAAACCTTTAAAACCCACATTGTCACTGATGCTGATGATCGTTTCGCGATATTTAAACTCACTTGTAATATCGTGTGGGTTAAATACCAAAGTTAATGACCGTAAACGTTCTGCTAGGTACTGACGAACATTATATGTGATTTGCTAGTCGGTATTTTAGGCCTGTTATATATATCTTCTTATCAATGGTCGAGATGTAATAGTATTTACCATGAATTAGTAAGTATTGCATTTATGAAATATGTTACTTTAAACATTTAGATACTAACACAGTTAACGTATATTTATTTCACCAACATTTACGTTTACTTTTATTATAAACACGTACCACAATCGTCGTTTACTAAATACAAACGAGGAGCACAATTATGAGAGAAAGAAATAGCGTTCATCATAATTTAATAAGAATTCCGCATCGCCAATGTCGATATGGTAATACAGATTATATATTTGTTCTTAAAGGCAATCATATATATGCCTTTATACTATGGCAGATTTACTTGCTGTTGTTTTCGTTTCCTATATGAATATGTCGTATTTTACACCTACCCTATAGTCGTCTGACTTAATTTTACTCTATCTTACTCTGCATTCTCGCTCATTTTTGCATACAATTCATATTGCGTCTTTTGCTGTTTTTCAAACATATTTCTGAAGCTGTAATAATACTAGTTATTAAAGGTCCGATTATATATTCTCTCATTATCCAACTTTCACTAAATATAACTTATCAGTCACTCTTCACTCGTCTAACTATCTCCTTATTGATAACAAATTATAACAAATGGCCCGCATATCCTGTAGATAATCAAAGTCAAACCACTGTTAACGGATCTTCGAACTTAAAATTAATTATTTACATATATATACGACTACTGACAGTGGATATGTGCCTGTAAATATGAAATGTTAAATGGAGTATGATCCATTTAAATTATCTTTAGACTTTGGTATTTAAGTGTTAATATAAGCAGTTATACACATTTATTAAATCATCATATAGAATGGTTCAACTGATATACAATTATAGCAGTTTATGTTCATATCAGTATTTACACCTTTAAATTAAAAAAATGTTCATTAACATACATTTGATGTATAAACAAGTGTGTATTCCTTTCCACCAATTATATGTTTTAAACACATCGGTTTCACATGGTATATACGATTCATTAACATTATAACGTAATTGAATATTAAACGGTTTATTATTAGTTCGGTAAAAAGCTACAAACACCATAAACAATATATTCTTAAATTCCAAAACCTCAATGACAAACTTATTCCATCAAATAAAAACGAACACCGATACTTTATGTATCAGTATTGCAGTTTGCTCATGAATGAAAATTACTCTATCTTCACAGAACAATTTAGCATTATATCATTACAAAAGCAAACATTCAATTGCCAATGCAATACTTTCAGTATTTATCAGCATCTCTTCGTTTAAATGAAAGTCCAACACAAAAAATAAAAGCATCCTAACATTTGAACGCATAAACAATTTGAAAATAATTCAACAATGAAAATATGTAACAAGATTACCATTTACTAGTACTTCAAGTGCACACCGAAATAATTACTGCTGTATTACATACCACCAATACTAAGTTGATCTTATTATTGTCGTATTATTTTGCTCGACCAATGTTAATATGGCCATGAGGTCATCATAAGCCGGCCTTATTTTGTTCATCGCGAGGCTTCACAATTTTGTTCCAAAGGATCTGATCATGCAGATGTAATTGGATTAACTAGCTCTATACCTCTTCGTTTGCCTGCAAAACATGCATATTAGCATTGCCAAATAAAACAGAATATATTATCGATATATTGTCCTTTTAATAAGTATTGTTCATAAAATTAGTGGCATCCTTAACCAAAATACGACGGTTTATCGTGACATTTATCCGCAAAACGTACGGATTGCCAAAGTTAAAAATTTATATTGTTGGCATTACTAACAAATAGATCTGGTGTGATGATGAACTTGAAAAAAGTCGTCAACACACCAGCACGAAACAATGATAAATCTACTCGCACTCACCACATAACTATCGCCGATATAACAATTATGTATTGTGTTCGTATTGGCGTGGCGGGCGCCTCGTTG
>NC_068368.1:74783776-74976276 GCF_020536995.1 Dreissena polymorpha
AATACTACTGCGACGACAACTACTACTGCTACTACTTCTACTACTACTACTACTACTACTACGACTACTACTACGCTACTACGACGACTACTACAACAACGACGACTACGACGACAGGACGGGGACGACGACGACGACGACGACGACGGCGACGACGACGACGACGACGAAGACGACAACAACAAACGACGACGACGACGACTACGACGACGACTAGGACGACGACGACGGCTACTACTACGACTACTACTACTACTACTAATACGACTGCTACTACAACTACTACGGCTACTACGGCGACTACTACGACTACTACTACTACGACAACGACGACTACTACGACTACGACGACGACGACGACTACGACTTCGACGACGACGCGACGACGACTACGACGACGACGACTACGACTACGACGACTACGACTACTACGACTACGACTACGACTACTACTTCTACTACTACTACTACTACTACTACTACTACTACTACTACTACTACTACTACTACTACTACTACTACTACTACTACTACTACTACTACTACTACTACTACTACTGCTACTACTACAACTACTACTACTACTACTACCACTACTACTACTACTACTACTACTACTACTACTACTACTACTACTACTACTACTACTACTACTACTACTACTACTATTATTACTTCTACTACTTCTACTACTACTACTACTACTACTACTACTACTACTTATACTACTGCTACTACAACTACTACTGCTACTACTTCTACTACTACTACTACTACTACTACTACTACTATACTTTCTTTATTTACGACGTGACTTCATTTTTTGTGTTTTTGCTATTTGACGTCGATATATAATAGTTTTGTTAAGTTATATGCAGAAAATTATGTCAATTTGTAAAAAAAATGAAATGGTCAATAAAAAAAATAAATCGGGAAAGAGTTTTGTGGGATTTCGTAAGTTGGAATTTCATTCGTTATTGTATACAAAGAGGGCAAATATCCGAACAACCTGAATGGTGTGTTAAAGTCCTGTCTACCTTGTGTATGTTGTAAAATTTTAAGTGTTTCTGATTAGATTAAAAAGAATACTGCGGTTAAGTGTGTAACGTCAAACTCGGATGGGAATTTTCATTTACAAATACGCATAACATTTGTATGTGCTAGACTCGCTATGGATCTAGTATTTCTTTGTTTTAATTAAAAAAAGTCATAATTTAGCCGCATAATTTTCAGTTATTTTCTAATATAAAACATGTTTTCAAATCCAATGATTTAATATGTGATAAATATACATTGCAATTATATGCAAACTCGGCGAAGGCTACAACAAGTATTTAAAATTGTTTCACTTAAGAACGATGATGAAATTTCACCAGAGAAACTATCAAAATTAATGAACTTGATATTCAGAACCTTTGAGGCATTTGCAGGGTAAATGCTGAATTATAACGGCAAGTTCTTGTCTTCTATTGTCGGTCCGTCGCTTATAAATAATGGCATAATTGAATGCCTCGGTGACGTGCGCCATTGAAAGGTAGGCTCTACATAACAACAGCAGGGAATTAAAAGAACTCAGAAGGGCAAAACTCGATTCATTTGCATTTGCATTTAATTGAATGTCGTACTTCCAGAATCAAGTTGTTTAATGTTTTTTCCTTCGACTGTTCGCACTCGACCAGCATGTTATTAACAATAGCAAAATCGGTATTATTGGTCCGACCTTTCAAGTAGGTGATCGCATTTGGAATTTATAATCAGGTTACATTATCGTTTAATTCCCCGCTCACAATTTACTTTACTGTAATTGTCATTTTAGTGGTATTGTAATGCTATCTTCTACTGTACTGTTACACAATCTTATTCACATGTAATCGTTAGTTCATGCCTTTTGAGGTCATATTAAGAATAGCCTCACAGTGAGGCTTGAACCGGGGATTTATGTACTAACTGTGCAATAGTACATAATACACATGTGCATTTTCTGTTAATGTACTCGTTTGAAATGCGGGTGGAAATTACAATCTGTGTCAACACAGAACTCATTATCAAGCATAATAGCTGAGTTATTCAAAGCAACCTTGTCAACTCAAATTGCGCGTCTTCGTTTGTGTCCTAAATCAAAAGATTCGCATGAGAAAACTTGTTTCTGTTTCTGGTGAATTTTAGTTACGCATGCGCAGGTGTGCAGACATGGATTTTAATGCTCTTAAATTTATGTGAAAAACTATGGATTTAAACGTGCATTTCGAAATAAGTTTTGGATTTAAGTGAAAATAGTAGGATAATCGTCATGTCACCTAAGAAAAATAAAGAAAAAAACGTAAACAAAAGTGCAAAAAAGGCTAAAAAGAGAAAAACAATATCACCAATTGAGCCCGCCAAAATAAGCTCGGGATTATCGCACGAAAAAACCGGCAAAACCGGTTCCGATGTAAGCGCTGCCTACAGTACATGTGACACGAACAATGTTAATAATGCAGCAAAACGTGTAAACTTAACCACAACACCGACCGCTTTCAATTTCGACAACTATTGTTTACAGGACGCTATTTGGAACATGAACTTCAATACAGGATCGCCACTCTATAACAATCAGTTCGGGGTTTCCTCTCCACCGATGAACCAGTTTGGAGGTTTCGGCCAACAATATCAAAGCACCACGAACCCCTCCATGAACCCCACTTTGAACCCCGCCATGAGCCTGATGAGCCCTCCTCCTTGGGCCACGGGATTGATAGAGGACATAAAAACAATCAAGCAACAGAACAACATTGTAGTATCAAAGATAGACAAAATTGAAGAATCCGTCTCTAAAATCACTCTTAAGGTAGAACAGTTAGAACTTCAAGTAAAATCTATGGAAAACAGCTGCAACTTTATAAATGGACAGTTCGAAGAAACTAAATTAAAACTTAACAAATCAGAAGAGCAGATCAAAATTTTCAACGAAAAAACCAACAAATTCGAAAATATCCTGCACACTTATCAAACAAAATTAACCCAGATTGAGGACTCAAATGATAAATTGGAATTTCATAGTCTAAGAGAAAATCTACTATTTCATGGAATAAAAGAAACATCAAATCAAGAAAATTGCGAAGAAACCATTAAGACATTAATTCGAGATGTGCTACGGATTGAAAAGAACATCGAGCTCGATAGAGTACACCGTATAGGAAAAGCTTCACCCGGGAAAACACGACCCATCGTGGCAAAATTTCACCATTACTCTGACCGAGAACTCGTCCGAAAAGCCTCAATCGACAACAACCAAGATCTAAGGACGCTACACCAAGGAGTTGGAATTCAACAAACGAAGGCCACACTCGAAAAAAGGCGATCCAAACAGCACATAGTTGACAGAGAACGCACAGCTGGAAGAATCACCAAATGGGCTGGATCCAGACTACTAGTAAAAGGACAGAACGGCACCTACCAAGAAATAAATAATTAGGACAATGGAAAGTTAAAAATCATTTCGTGGAATGTAAACGGACTTATACGAAAACTAAATGACATTGACTTTTTAGAATATATTAATCAATATGATATTATCTTATTAAGTGAAACTTGGACCAACAAAAATAAAGTGCAAAGTTTAAACATACAAAACTTTGAAAGCAGACATATTTATGGACATAAATCTTATGGAGTTAAAAAAGGCCGACAAGCCGGAGGTATTTCTGTTTATTTCAAAACTGCTTCAAAAGATAAAATATCAATTGTAAAAGTAAATGATTATGGCATAATATGGTTAAAATTAGATAGCAAAATGTTAAATTTTGATAAAGATGTTTACATTTGTTGTACTTACATTCCACCACCTAGTTCAAAAGTCTTAAAAGATGTAGATTTTGATTTTTTCGAAGAAATTGAAAATAACATAGAACAATATTGCACCTTAGGATACACTTTTATCGTAGGAGATTTAAATTCAAGAACTGGCTTATTATCCGATATATTAGAATACGATAAACATTTAGATGATTATAACAACGTTAATACAAATTCAAGTGAACTAAATTTTGGACACATTCCGAAGCGAATGAATGAAGATCATATAATTGACTTTCAAGGCCGAGCTTTAATCTCCATGTGCAAATCAACCAACCATATCATAGCTAACGGTCGTATGCCCGGAGATAGAACAGGTAATTACACTTTCACCTCAACACGTGGTCTTAGCGTAACCGATTATTTACTAACACACCACGACACATTCCACCGGAATGTCATTCATGAATTTGAAATACTTGATTGGACTGAATTCTCGGATCATGCTGGGCTCTATTTTAGTTTTCTAACAGTAAATAATATTAACTTACAAAACAACAGAAAGGAAACAAAACAACAAGAATTAAAAATAATATTTGATAATGACAAATCACAAGAATTTAACTTGTTGATAGATGAAAATATACAAGTATTAAATACAATTTTTACTGAAACTAATGTTAATAATCAAATTAATATTCTTACACAATTTCTACACGAAAATAGCGTTCAGACATTTGGAAAAGTGTTTACGATTAATAACAATAAAAAGCCGCATCAAAAACCGCCAGAATGGTTTGATAATACTTGTAGAACTGCAAAATGCAATTTCCGAAACGCAAAAAACAACTTTAATAAGAATAAGTCCAACCCAAATAGACAACAATTTGTACATTACAAAACAAATTATAATGTAATTCGAAGAAAAGCAAAATATAGATACAAAATGAATGAAAGCACGAGGTTATATAACATTGCAAAAACACAACCAAGAACGTTTTGGAAAACACTCAAAAAATGCTATAAACCTAATAATAAAAATACAAATCAACCTAAAATTAACGAAATGTTCAATCATTTTAATGACTTAATCGGAAACGAACCAAGTGGCAGTATAGATAATGAAATAAACGAACATAATTTAAATACACCACAAACCGTAATTGAACAACTCGATTCACCAATTACAGAGTCGGAAATATATCAAGCAGTTTTCAAACAAAACAATGGCAAATCTAGTGGACCTGATGATATTTCAGCTGAAATAATTAAAACAACATACAATTCTATTAAACCGTACCTCAAAACCATATTCAATACAATATTTGATACTGCACAATATCCTGAAAGCTGGGGAGTGGGTTACATCACACCAATATTTAAAGGCGGAGATCCGAGCGATACCAAACATTACCGTGGAATAACATTAAATAATATTTTATCAAAGATATATTCTCAGGTACTTTTAAACAGAATGACTAAATGGTGTGATGAAAACAAAATTATATCTGACTGTCAATTTGGTTACCAAAAGGGAAAGAGCACAGTCGACTGTATCTTTATACTGAACAGTATAATCAACAACGTGTTAAACTCTGGTCAAAAATTATATTGCATTTTCATTGATTATGCTAAATGTTATGACAGTATAAATCGTTCACTACTATGGCAAAAGTTAATCACCGAACAAATAAGCACTAAAATGATTTCTGCACTCAAAGCGATGTATTCGTCGGTGAAATCAGCCGTCCGGTTAAACAATGAAATATCCGAATATATCAATTCATACTCTGGTGTTAAACAAGGAGACCCTTGCTCAAGCATCCTATTCATGATGTTCGTTAATGACATTATCGAAAATATTAATTCTAATATTGAAGGAATCATATCGATCGACGATATAAAATTCTTTTTATTATCGTATGCTGATGACCAAGTCCTATTTTCAACTTCACCCACATCAGCCCAACTAATGTTAAATGACATTGAAAACTATTGTAATACATACAAATTAAAAATAAACATTAGTAAAACAAAAGTTGTTATTTTTGAAAAAAGTAACCGACAAACAAGTTTCAACTTCACTTTATATGGTGAACCGTTGGAAATAGTCGCATCATTCAAATATCTTGGTGTAACTTTATTTAAAAACGGAAACTGGTATAAAACAATAAAATCAATATCAGAACACGGTAACAGAGCACTTCATCGCCTTTTTTCTGTTGTAAACCAATATGAATTCCCTACTAAAGAAAAATTAAACCTTTTTGATAAATTAGTAACCCCCGTTCTTCATTACTCTGCGGAAATCTGGGGACATGATTCAGGAAAAGAATTAGAAATTATACATACAAAATTTTTAAGAAAAATCCTTTGTTTCAACAAATCAACAAATCTATCAGCACTGTATGGAGAATTAGGACGATACCCTTTATCAGTGATACGTAAATTACACATATTTAAATATTGGTTTAAATTAATATCCTGTACAAATGATAATCCCATAAAAATAACATACTCATTCATGTTCAATGACGCAGAACAAAACATAACATACAACAATAGAAATTGGGCTTATCAAATCAAATCAATACTCGAGCAGCTAGGTTTAACTTATGTATGGAATGAACAAGAAACCCTGACAGAAAAATCTGAACAAACATACACTTATAATCTTATTAAACAACGATTATTTGATCACTATAAACAGCACTGGTACAGTGAAATCATTAATTCGTCAAGACTAAACACATACTGCCGCACGAAGAACACGTTTAATACCGAACCATACCTGGATATCATTACAACGAAGAAATTTAAAATAGCACTAACTCAATTCCGCCTATCATCACACAGATTAGAAATAGAACGAGGTCGATACCACAATATTGCACGTGATAACAGAAAATGTAAATTTTGTAATCTAAATGTTGTAGAAAGTGAATACCATTTCTTATTAATTTGTCCATTATACAAAGATATAAGAAAAAAATATTTAAAGTCATATTATCAAGCATGGCCAACATTAAATAAGTTTGATATGTTAATGGGAACACAAAATAAAAAAGAAATCATTAATCTTTCAAAATACATATATAATGCGAATTGTTTACGGAACAATTTAGAGACACATTAATTAATCTACGTAGACTAATTTTTTCTCTCAGAATTCGATGAGCACTGATACGTATCGATGTTAAAGTGAAAATAATTTCGCAAAATAATGTATTCTGTGTCACATGATTTTATTACCAACTGTCATTATCGATGTTAAAGGAACATATCTTATGTTATAAATCAGTAAAATATTTGTGTCACATGATTTTATTACCAACTGTCATTATCGATGTTAAAGGAACATATCTTATGTTATAAATCAGTAAAATATTTATGTCGTATCTTATGTTATAAATCAGTAAAATATTTGTGTCACATGATTTTATTACCAATTGTCATTATCGATGTTAAAGGAACATATCTTAGGTTATAAATCAGTAAAGTATTTGTTAACTTCTTCCATTGCATAGTTTTCATAATTATTACCTTATTCTCATAATTATTATCATCCATGTCTTTACACGTGTATATTATACATTTGGCTAAAAAGCAATTTTATGCTTAAAAGCTGATAAATGTTGTTGTTGTTGTTGTTGTTGTATTATTAATTTTATTTCTAGATGAATCTTACAAGTATGCCCCAAATATCTTTTTTTGGGATTGGTCGTTCTTACGCGGTGAAGCTTTTTATCAATTTATTATTGTGTTTTCGTTATTATTTGTTTCCATTTTTATATTATAAACTAGATATTTACAAATGTCCTTTTTATTTAAATGTCTATCAATACATTTACGAGTATTTGTTGTTGGGCCTTTCCTGTTGGTGTCTTTATTTCTACAGTATCGTGGTCCGGTCGATGTGACACTTCTTCATTAAATCTATTATCGATTCTTATTTTAGACCTAGACTATCCGATGAGTAATATAAGTATTTGCAATCACGGAAAACCAGATTACTTTCGATTTGCAAAATGCTTAAAATAGAATTCAGGAATATTTGCTCACAAGTTTGTTGCTTTATGCGCGTTAAACTTTGATAAAACAAAGTGTAAGTAGTTATTATATTTAACATGTTGCAAAACATAAGCATAAAGTATATACTCTTTGAGTAGATATCAAGGTTTAAAACGAAAAGCATATTTTGTATAAGCCGAGCGGTAGGTGTGTGTGTTGAAGGTGATAATATTGGAAAGCCTGTAGGAACATCATGCCGCTTCGTTTGCATGTTCTACGTTTATTAAACATGGTTATACTAAGAATTCAAGAATTAATATGCCGATGGTTATTCGCTTGACAAACATTCATCGAAACACGTGAAACTTCTTACTCTATAACAAGATCTTTTAAATTTGTGTCACAATAATATTCCATGCTTATTATACTGTCAACCAGATACTGAAAAGTGTCCTTTTTATCATTACTGAGTAATTTAATTTATACAAGTGTGTTGGTCTGAGTCGTTGCGTCACTTCTTTGTGATCATTCAATTTCACAATTATATACACTACTTTTAGGCAGAGTTGACTATGGTTCATTTCATATCTCGAGAATCGTTAATAAAAAAAACACGTGAAGCGTCCTTTTTTCAACTATTTATTACAATAGCAGTTTAAGTATACATTAACGAAAACAATTTATCCATCGAAATACAAAGTTTTAATATTGTAGATTGTTTCCTCCATATTTATGTTTATAACGATTCTGACAGTATCAGAGTTGAAAAAAGTTGTGATTCGCGATCAGTGCGATTTACCTACTGTTATATCCCTGTAAGTTATATGGTTCATCGAAAGTCGATTACATATTGAAATAAATTATATCTTACACTATATTTATTATCTTAAGTTAATGTCATATCGCGCGTATCCATTACAAGCTCAAACGTAGAAAGTAAACTTAGTGTATTGTTTCTAGTTTAATACCGGGGTAATCGATATAGATCCATTTATGAAGATTAACATTGTGTGTTCTATTCTATTATTCCATACGATTATTCAGGAAATAGATAAATAGATTTACGAAAATATGAACGTACAGCTTGCTTTTAAGCGGTCGTTAGATTGTTGTGAAATATATGATATGCAAATATGCGCATAATTTATTATTTATCTCACTCCAGGTAGTTTTGCAACAAAGGATGTTTATTCAATCGTGAAATGTGATAAGTGCATTGGTTTTGACAGTATTATCGTGGTACTCCTGCGCTACATAAGTTTAAAGTATCATTAACTGTTTACTTTAATTCGTAATGTCTTTGGTTAAATCGTTAAAAACCGCGATAAGTAGTGTGGCACGGTTTCCATAATTGTGTTTGTTTAGAACATTATTCAGAGCATTCGAATTACATTTAATTTTGACTTAATTACCTTACGACTTCATATGAGTTCGTTTACTTATTTATTGTGTCTTATGATAAATCACATTTATACAAACATATATCAATTAGATAAATCAAGGATTTATGTACCCACTAGACTGTCATATTTTTTTATATTGCCATAAAAGGACCTTTTCACAGAGTTTGGAAAGCATTGACGTTTGATAAATGTGAACATTGGAACTCTATATCACGAGTATACAAACAAGACTAGAATTAAAGAAAGAAACAAATCCTCAAATGGGCTTGAACCACTGACCAAACGAGTAAAAGTCTAGCACTTAAACCAATCGACCATCCGTGCTAATACATTGACTAGTATATTTTATACTTTATATAAGCAATTTTCGTATAGTCACAAAATATAACGATAACAACAGAACTCTCCAAATTATTCAATCGTGTCGCTTTTGTAACGCTTTAAATTTTTCACGTTTTTAAATAGTCAAAAGATGCCTATAATTGATATTTGAGAGCATGGTAAATGTTCAGTATTACTGTTTGCTTGCAAATATCATTACTAAAACGAAAATTTGCCAATCTGATTTTTTTCAATATTGTCAACTAACCAAAACGCGAAAAGTTACCTTTAAAGGGCTTTATGTGGATACCCGTTAGACCAGTGTGTGATTACACACTAATACTGACATTTATACATGTGACATTTTACATAACAATATCAAAGCCTATTGTATTATTTTTGTTTAAATGTTGAAAATTAAACTTGTCAGGCAAAGTAACTGCATGTGTTTGGTTCGTATTTTTTGTGAATTGACACCACGGAAAAGCCGATTACTTTTCGCATGAGGTGTATATTACGGATTCGGGTATAAAAGCCTAATATATTGCGCCTATAGGTCTGGGTTGTTTTATATTTAAAATGAAACATATAGTCTCCGTAAATAGAATGTATTTCGAGGGTTTTAATTAAAATCATTTATAAAGCAATTACACAACATGTTTTTGACAGCCATCGCTCCAATCCATTGTATTTGTTTGATGCCGATGTCAACGCGATTACTGCTATGTATATTCAATCATAGTTAAGTAACATAATACCATACCATAATAATGAGCATTTGTTTTGTTGTGGTATTGATATTTGTATGAAATCAACTCGTAGACTGAGATTGTAGGTATTGCTTTCATGCTGCATATTGGCTTTCAACCCCAATGCACATATTTAACTATTTTAATAAGATAAGACCATGGTTTAATCATGTTGTTTTCAATGTTGTCCCTTGTGTATGTTGTTATGAATTACACAACGATGATCTTATGTTTAACTATGTGATGCTATGTATCATACGCTTTGAAATAATTTAGTCGATTCTAATCTTGGTTTTATTTCGTTGCGCCACAGAGAGTGAAAGTTACGTTTCTGGAGCTCTGGTATTTTAATAACAATTGTGTAGATAATTAGTAATTTAATCGAAATGTATCATTGTTATTGCTTTTTTATATAAAGTTTAGTGTTATGTGGTTAAAGTTATGCATACTTTAAAGTGGGTATGCACGATTTTGTCAAATATTTATGAATTTATATAAATGTGTAAACAACTTATGATATATATTTTCCAAAATAAATTAAAATAAAAGTTAAGAAGAACATGTGTCGAAAAATGCGGAATAAGCCAGATATTTAATTCTGAAATCGAAAATGTCTGTACAGTCGAATTCGCCAGCATGCATGTATGATGTAAATCTAAATTTAGTTTAAGTGCAGATGCGTTCATACGACACAAAGACACAATTTTGTTTGACAGATAATTTTTATTATCTGCAACGATATCTATTCATACGACACGCGAACATTAAGTCCGATCCTTATAAAAAGACGAATGCTTCGGTTATTGTAGGAACATATGAACGAAATATCTTCGTCACAAGACTCGGGGCGCTTATTTATCTTTGCTGCGTTTTATGAAATTCGTCTTCAATGTATACTTTGTCTTGCCTATTTTGTTTTATTGTAACATATTTGTAATCAATATATTACAATTTAACACATATGAAAATCGTGCATACCCACTTTAATGTGTAATGAATAATGTTAGACCAAGTGTGTGGTTCAAAGCTCCTTTTACCACCACTTCTTTTTTTATAGAGCGTTCCAAGGCGTTCACCACGGTTTTGTTCATGTGTGTGAGTTTGATATGAACCAATATGTCTTGCCTACTGCATTGTGTGTGTCTCTCACTTTTCGGAACTTGGTTCCCTGTCATAAATAAAGGACCGCAGTGTTTAGTTATGTCGTTAGGTAAAAGAAAAAACATTAATCGCATACAGACTAGACTATTTAGTTATTTAAATATGAAGGTTTCAATATAAATTTAAATACATTTCACTGATCAATGGAAAGAAAACCAAACAATTTAACCTCATGCATGATTTACTAACATTAGAGTTATCTAAACATGGTTAGTGATCCACGTGAACATTTTCAACAGTCATTATTGCCGTTTTTCTTATGTTTTGGAGGAAATAATATATTTTCTCAGGTAAACAATTACTGTTTTTTCATAACTATTAAATTACATATTATTGTGACATGTATGTACTAATTTGTATTTTTCGCAGTCGTAATGCATAATGCGTTTATTGTATTTAATTGTTCATAGACGACTCACCGTACCTACTCTACGTGTATGTGTGTTTTTAAATCGCTTTTTAAAGATATTCATTCTTGTTCGTTTGTCTATTAGTGTCAGAAAAAAACCTATCCATAACATCGGATGATGGTCAAATAATAATAAAATATATAAACATGTTATCTGCGTTGATCAAATCAAATTATCGCAGAACACGAACACCGAAAGTAATATCTCTCTCCTGCTGATGCAGCTAAAGTTTTGCGTTATGTGTATTTGTGTTAAATTAATCTTTCGTCTTCTAAATAAAGTGTAAACTTTAACAGAAATTCACTTTTAAATATGGCGTCTACTTATATCATATAGCAAACCAATATTTGAAGTATATATACAGTTCGGGACTGAATTGTATTCATCATTTAAATTTTGTTTTGTTGACGTACTTGTGACGACCTTTGTGTTTTCAACTAGGCATTAAGTTACGTAATTTAGTATTACGTTGACACAAATATATTTACATTTAGTATTGTTTTAAGTTAGTATAGGGTTTATGTTCGCGAGATATTAAGGAACCGTTCAAACCGTTTAAACGATAGATATTGTGTTTTAATTGTTAAGGTACGTCATCCATTATTGCATTAAATGCTTCAGCCACCTATATTAATATTTAAGTGTATATATTTATAAGTCAATTGTTAATGTATACTATGAATAACAAGTAAGAGTCGTGTACATGTTATCATGTCATGTTTTAAATATTGAACATGCTTGGAATAAATATAAGGCTTATACAAATAACTAATTTTGACAGGGTGTTTCATGTTTGACTTTTTGCGCATATATTACTTCAATACTCAATTCATTCTTAACGATAACGATATTTCGCTTTCCAGTATTACATGTTTTCACTTGTTGTCATTTTATCGACATATTGCTTGCATCTCATACCATGGCGATAGACTATATACGTTTATACCACATTAAAAGACGCCCGATGACATTTGATTTATTTGCAAGTATAGTGTATAATTGTCCAATAATTTATGTCTAAAACACAGGTGGTTAGCGAGTGGCTATGATATTAATTAGTGAAAACATCATTTTGAATGATAAATTATCATATTACAAACTGTATAACGAAAAATCAACTTTTCTGAAAAGATAATTTCACTATCAAATATATATATAACAAGGTATCCAACTCGAAATCACCCGAAAACGGGGTGCATCGCTTTGAACAGCCATTACTTCATCAATTTTGCAGCGATTGTCATGAACCCGGTCTTATTCAACACAGAAATGAATTTCCTTTCTGGAAATGTATATATCTTGTTATATTCCTACCTCATGCTGTGTCAAATTGTAAGAAATAACAATATACACAATTCGCTTGACCTACTTAATAATGATCAGACAGTATTCATGAATGAAATCTCCAGTTGTGATGACATACCTTCGCATTGGACCAATGAAATCACTCGTGTGTTTAAAATGTCAGTTAGTTGAAATGTATGTAAACAAAGGTTTCAAACGGCGCTGGACAGTTAGTTGTGATGCATAATGCAACGGCAAGCACGGTAAGAATGTTTTTTCATACGTTTTATTGAATTATGGTATCGAGGTCCGTGAACTTTAAAGGGAAAGTGCCCTTTACTCCGTGTTGATTTCAGTCTTGAATACTGTCTTATCGATGTTAACTGGGTCACACGAGTTGTGTATCGTGTTATTTCTTAAATTTTTACCCAGTATTTGTAAAAATGTTTTAAGACATATTCATTTCCAGAAATGAAAATAAATTTCTGCGTTGCATACGGCCGAGATCGTGAAAATCGCTGCAAAATTGATGAAGTAATGGCTGTTCAAAGCGACGCACCCCGTTTCGGGTGATTTCGAGTTGGATACCTTGTTACATATATATTTCAAGTAGAGGGAAAACTAGGCTTCTGGGACAGAACCGTTTCCCATCCGTTTCCCATCCGTTTCCCATCCGTTTCCCATCCGTGTCCCAGGAAATTCTATATATAAATGTATAATATATTTTTCAAGATATTATATATCCCCCAGGAAATTCTATATATATATAAATGTATAATATCTTTTTCAAGATATTACATATTTCCGAAAGGTCAAGCTCGGGGCAGCATCCCATTCGCAAACGCGGCGGCTCGAGGACTTTTGACCACTACCATTATTCGTGAAGGCCTTTGAAAATATTGTGTTTATATGTTTAATTTCAAAGTCTTGGTAAACAATGTCGTTTGGTTTGATCATTCCGAGTAAGAAGGCCGTGGTAATAGCACCTTTGCGATATTTTTTCTCCTTCATATCACACTCTAATTTTAACACGTATTTATCAATCAACCTAAGTTGATCCCGTTTTTTAACGTTCATCCACTGTTTCATTGACTCTTTAATGGTTGCTTCCAGCTTTTCAAACTCATTGTTTTTAGTCCAGAGCATTTGATTAAGTTCATCATGCATTTGGACGCTGTATGTTATTGGGATTTTGAATTTTCCCTTTTCTTTAACGAGTGTTGACGTTCCATCGTCATTGTCAATAATCATACCACATTTTCCAAACCCTAGAAGCTCCAAATACCTCTTATTTTCCTTATCAGTTTCACGCTTACTACATTCTAGAAAAAACGGATAAAATCTCATTTTTTATATTAAGGGTGATTTAATTAAATTAGTTTGATAAAGCATACATTTGCATATATTGAATACCAATTTCCTCAGTAGATATACTTGAGCTTATAGTAAGTCTGTAAAATGTATAATCATCAATAGTTGTAGAAGGTGGAATAGAAAAATACGTAACAGCAGAACTAGTACCATACAGCTTATCCTTAGAGTGAAGAAGAGTACGCCATTCTCTAGCATTTTTGCTACCTTCAAATTCCCATTTTGTAATAGTTTTACCCTTTAAAGCCATTAACGCCACTTTCCAAATTTTTACGGACTCAGGACATTCAATTTCAAGACTTCCCGAACCCGGAGTAGCCCACCCATTATCAGTAAGATTGTTAAAAGCGTGGTATGGTTGAAATGTATCCCCTAGTATAGCACTTGAAGAAACACGAAACCCAGTTACACTAACATTTCCTTCCAAAATAGGAATATATCCACTTAAACATGGAACACTTATGTTTTCTTTAGCTTCGCTAATATGCGTATCAACATAATGTTTAGTTGCAGCATCTTGATCAGTAGAAGGATCACCAACACCGCTTATTTTGTTAGAACTCATTTCTAGTATACCAGTTAAAGTACCACCTGCTAATGGAAGATGCTTATCAACATAATTTTTTGTTGCAGCATCCTGAGCATTCATAGGATCCAATACATTGATTATATTGTGAGAATCCATATTAATATTTGCGTCAGCGGCATTTTTACCATCTCGCCTTAAGAACGTATTAATGGCCTGTGATAATGTAACCCCTCCTGAAATCACTCTTTGCGACGATCCGACGTTTGTTTTACCAAATATGTTTACAGACATTTTTATATACACATTTTTTTTTAATACAATGAGTTTATCACATGTTGTAAGCTTACGCTCTCACATTGTTTAAGAATGTAAAGACATAGGTGACCACAAAATACCTCACCATCCGTTTGTACTCTTTCGCTATTATAATACACAGGATTCCTTATATAGCTGACGAGTTCAACAGGCGGTGCTAACCCATAACTGTCAAAGTACAGTTTTTCATGACCGTTTTTGATCCATGCAGTCCAGTGTGTACCATTTCCTCGCGAGTCGCATAGATTTAGAATTCCACACTCTTCCTTTTTAGGGCTTTTCGGAAGTTCATCGCGAACATAGACACCCCTAAAGTGTTTAATTTTTAACTTTTTAGCGGCATCTATTAACTGGAAATTGGATAGAGGTTCGTTTGGTAAGACAACTCCTTCAACATTAATATACTTTTCGGTATTAAAACTCATTTTATATAGTGCTATTAATGTTTTGTTTTTATGACCGTTTTTGATTCATGCCGTCCAGTGTGTTCCCGGCATATTGGGATAATTGTCGCGCACATACCTTACTCTAACGTTTAAGCTTTTTAGTTGCTTTGCGACATCAATAAGTTGTGATGTGCTTGAGAACGTGCTGTATATGGGGATGTTGGGGACAACACGCCCACCCACGCTCTTAAACTTTTTTATTATTATTTTTTGATTGTCTGTGAGATTATTGCTCATTTTGTTTTTTTCTTAGGAGGTTATGTCCATAAGCCATTGTATGAATACCGTCTTTTAGTATAATACGCTTATCATCATTTGCGCTAAGAGCTACCTTGTTGACCGTTTCAGTATATATTTCATGCGCGTATGATCTTATAACGTTCATTGACCTTAGCACTTCTTGGCGAGAAAACAGCGTGTTTTTATAATCGTTGTGTGTAATGGTGTTTTCGATAACGCTCTTTTTTACCCCCTTACACTTTTTGTTTTCCTTTCCTTCATAAATTTTACACGAATACAGTTTAGCTCTGAGTCCTACAAATTCCTCTATTTGTTTTCCAGCTGCCTCATCTTTGAACATTCCGAGAACCTTTTTGTTCACAACCGTTTTAATTCCGGAGGGGTGATCTTTTGGATACTCACTCGTATCAAACAGTCTTTCAACATCGTTTGAAATGTCTGCATAAAAATCTTTAGTTTTAATTTCGTAGACAAGACTGTCTGTATCCGTAAACAATAGCTTTGACCTTTGTCCATATTTAGCCTTGATGTAGTTATAGTGAAACTCATACATTATTGTCTTGCTTAAGTCTAGAATAGACATTCCAAGATAAATGGGTTTGTTATAACATAACTTGGTTTTTCTCATATGTACAGCTATTAAATTTTCATCAAATATAGTCAAGCGGTCGAAATTAACCTTTGCAAGGAGCTTTTCCGCCTGTGTAACATTATTAACCAATCGGATATCAACACGATTCTCGATGTTCTCCATTGTTTTTCCAAACACACTGTTGTTCATCAACTTGAAGAAGTCTTTTTCAAAGTTGTTAGTTGCAGCTGTTCGCAATTCAGTGTTCAAGTCGATATATGTTTTTAACCAAGGGCTTTCATCAAACTTAATTCCTCTGTGAATGTAGGTAACTCTGAGCCCTAGCTTTTCGTACTGCTGCAAGTTTTCATAATGTACTACATACTTGGTTTTGTTGTTCAAGTTTGGAATAAGCTTTTTAACTTTTGATCCCTCAGGTATAATGTTTTCAGGGGCTAATGGATAGTCATTATGAAGATCATGTAATTCATCAGGATATTCCAAGTCAACTTCTAAAATACACCCCTGTCCTTCTGTGCATGAAATGTTTTTCCAATCGTTAAGCTCATTTTCATTCATCCACTTAAACCCCCCTGTTGGAAGTGGCTTACTCATCGCGCACCCGTAGAGATTGTTAGCATCCAGATAAATGATAAACGATGAGTCTTTGCTTTCATCATAATCATCACCCATATACTTATTGTTTCCAATACCAAGACGCGTTGAAATTGTACTAACCCCACCTCGAATACCTTGCTTTAACATTAGCAACACGTCATAATCGTTTATAAGCTCAAGTTTTACCTTTGTCAACTTAAGACACGCATCCATAGATAGTCCTGGCGCTGTATAATACCATGCTGGATCTAGTTTATAATACTTATTGCTAGCATCTCTGAAGTTTTCGAAAACGTCGGCTAGCAGCAAGACATCGCTTTTTATGTAGAGTTCAAGGTAGTCTCTTATTGCTTTACAGTTAAAAGCCTTCCATACCTTGTTAGCAAATTCATATTCATCATTACTAATAGCCTTACCCGAGAGATTTGAGTAGAATGCTTCCTTTGGGGGTAATGACGTTTCTTCGAGTTTTTCAACAGAGCTCACATAATCATATGGAAAGATGCCCTTTTGTTTCAAGAGTGTAAACTCATTACCGCTATAGATCTTACCCAATTCATGAAACTGATCATCGGTAAGATTTCCTGATAAAGAATCCAAACTAAATTGCATAAACCTATAGGTATCGATAAACCTAATATCACGATAAATAGGCTTTTTCCGTCCTTTTTTGTTTGTATACGTGTCAACAACAACCTTTTTACTGAACGAAATATACTTTTCCTCGTTATTTGGAATGCAGCTAATTTGTCCTCCAATACTTAACTTTTTTAATAAATAGATGACAGTCATATCCAGATAGATTGTGTAGTAATACAGGAATAAATTTAGGGATTTTATACCCTAAATTACACTTTGAATGTGCCGCTCCTCTAAACTTTCCAGTCAAGTGACAATGATTGCGAACCTTTGTATAGCTATCAGTGTTGTCTTCTAACCTAAACTTGCCTTTGTCACCTTCGCATATACAACATGTGGTTGCAGCATCGTATTTAGCTTGATCATCTTTTGTGAATATTTTTTCCGCGGAAAATTTAAATTTGTTGTAAATATCCTTAGTGGTTTGTTCAACAGAGTTAACAAATAATTGCGCGACATCATCTGTTTGATTCTTAGCTGAATACACAACAGGCTCTCGACTATACAATGAGCCATCAGAGCATACCACGTGATAGCAAAACGCGCTAGGCGTATGCTTTTGGAACTTGTGTGTAAACGACGTCGCAGGATTCGGATTACAAGAACTAATAGGCTCGATAAACGATTCGAAGTCTGCATATATTACAAACGGAACCCTCATTGATCTACAGTAATGCTTGAAATACTCTGTGGCTCCCTCTGCTGGCATCACTATTTTTTGTGCGCCGTGTAATGAACAATATTCATTGTGTTTTTGAAGACCCTCAACTGTTCGATAACCTGTTTAACCTTTTACAATAATACATTTTATTGTGACTGGTTTCAGTTCGTCCTGAAGCTAATTTGTTAAAATTTTTAATTAAGCAATAATGTTTTGTTTTTCCATTTGAAATCAGCAATAAATCAATAGCCTTTTCACTTTTGTTTTTACTTATTATTAGTGGGAAAATATCCATTTCTTTAGAATCATAACCGAATATATTGATGTTCAAGTTGTTGTTTCTTTCAAATTTACTTATTACATTTTCATCCACTGCAACTGGAAATTTAATACCATCCCAATTTAACGACTTTGCGTGTTTCTTTAATTCTTCGGTTATTCTTTCGGAATGTTTTACAATAGGATTTAATGCTCTCGCGATGCACCACTTGAAACATTCGTTATCTTCATTTTTTATGTTAATAATTGCCTTTTTAGCAGCCAACTCTTTCGGCAATGGAATGTATGATTTACCTTTTAACGGCTTATACGTACCGGTGTTAATTTCCAGTCTAATGACGGACTTTAGCCTCCAATTGCTTCCCTTCATTTGAAAATTTGCAAACGATTCTATCTACCATTTGGGTAAATAATTCAGCAACATCAGTTCCCTCCAATACTATTTCAGTTTTTGAAACAAAGGGTATTTTTTCGATTACACCAGTTTCATGTTCCATAGAATGCCGCTCCATTTCACACACTAGCACTAGATTCATTTTTATTTGACGATGTTTGCTCATAAACTTTACAACTTCGGGTTTAACAATATCTAAAAATGTTGGAGCATCCGTTTTTTCAACCCCATCAATAACATATTGCCTTGCAAAACGTTTAAGTGCAGTTTTACTTTCTTTAATTACTATGGCACTTTCACTAATTTTAATGGCACTTTCACTTCTTTGCTGCTTCTTATAGTAATTATTATAAATAGATTCGACTTCTGCTTTAAACGCATTAGCCTTTTCGCTTATTGCTTTTCTTAAAGGCTCTGGTGTATGTTTAATTATCCAATCATAGCTATTTTTTGCAGCTGACTTTACAGGTTTAACAGCCCAATCATAGCTATTTTTTACAGCAGTCTTTACAGTCTTTACAGGTTTAACAGCCCAATTAAATAACCTATTTATCATAGTAGGTTTTTTAGTTGGTTCAGCCCTTGTATCCTCCCTCGCATTTTCCCATACATCATTATCCCTTGCATCCTCCCTTGCATTTTCCCAAACATCATCATCCGAATCCCCATCGTTGCGTCTGCTCAGCCTCGCTATTAACTCAGCTTTTGTGAGCTTCGAATATCCGCACATACCCTGATCTTTTGCGGCTTTCTTCAACTCTTTTACAGTTTTGTAATTCATTGTATATATATTAAAAAATATTTAGGTCAATTCAATTTTTTTTATAAGCATGTGTTTTGCTTATAAAAACATGATCTCATACCTCATTCCATTTACCACTTGTCCGTTGTTTCTCTTTTTTATATTAGAACCAAGCGCTTTTATTGCTTGGTATTTTGAGTAATAGGTTGTTTCCTCTCCAGTTTCAATATTCGTTAATTTAACAATTACTTTAGGTGAAAACTGTATAGGTCTGCCTCGCGGTCTTTTTTCATTAGGTTCTGGTATAACAACATCTTCTCGTTTCCAATCTAGTCCGTTTTCCTTTGCAATCAACATTAACTCCATTATACTTTGATCAGTCATAGCAGGAACGTCAATACTTTCTAGCATTTTAATTAATACTTTCTTTGTGTACTTCATTTTTTTTATATAGTAAAAAAAATACTTAAGCCATTTTCATTTTATTTTCCTTAATACACTACAGTCATTTTAGTTCCGTCAGAGTGAAAGTTTAACATTTTATCTGAAATCACAACTGCGAACGCTTCCGTCTCTGCTGGCACAGGATTATTGAATATTGCTTTTATTTGAATGTCTACAACTCCCGACTTTAGCCTTTCGCTTTGTTTACTAACATCAAACACCATAATTGGATACAGATCTTTGAAATCCACAGGTGTAATGTTACACTGCGTAATCAACGGATCCATCCCATAAAACTTTTCACCAAATCTAGACGCTTCATAATACGCTCTCGCAAACTGTTGATTTGGGAATGACAAGTTGTAATCTACAGCTGGATAACGCTCTTGATTCATCATAATGTACATGTTTTTGAGATCGCAATGATCAAAAAGTGATGGATTTTCTTCTTGATTACCAGCACGATCAGTTTGAAATCCTACTAAAATGTACCTCGGTTTTTCGGGTGATGTCTTAACACTTAGTCTCCAGCTGAACGTAGTAGACTGTGGCACTGTAATAGTGTCGCATTGTCTCGCTCTGAAACTAACGGGTAATGTTGCCTTCGCCTCAATTGTTTTGTACAGCTGCATTCGCTCCATATCTGCAGGTATGATATGAGGCATAAACCATGAAATTCTGTCAATGTTTACTTTACCAGCACCCGCTGCATTTGCTCTAAAGATTGCGTCATCGTCTGATTTTCTAACGAGGGTTAGCGTATGTTTAAAGCCATACACAATCTTGTCATAGTCATCACAAAATCCAAAAATGTGTTTCAGTGGGACAATGAATGAGAATGTTCCCTTAGCGGTTGGCTTTCGAATTAGGTGTAATTGCCGAGCAGCAAATCCTATGTTGTCTGCAATAACAGCTGTTGCAGTGCTATCTTTAACCCAAAGCTGATTGAGTCCTTGTGCTTTACAAAACTCATCAGGATACTTGAGCAATCCAATCATGGTTGTGGCCTGTCCCGGATGATACAAGGATTCTACTTCTTGGTTTGAAAGCGAATACGTTATTTGTGAAAACAAATGCATAAGTCCGTTGTGTGTTATCACTACTGCGTCTGCGTTGTTTGCGTATGCAGTCCCGTCGGCTTTAGTCAGTCGACCTTCAAATTGTAAGTATGATTCCGCAGGATGAGTAAAGAGGTCTTGCAACTCAATGTTGATACGTATTTCACCAGCTGAGTTTAAATTCGTACGAGATACAGGCTCATACTCGTGACACTCATATTTTTCTATCGATTCGTCAACTGTTGCAGGTTCTGTAAAATTTAATATTTCGCTTGACATTGTTACTTTTTTATTAACGAAGAAAAAAGTTTTAAGCAAGACGAAGACCGGAGCCTGTGTTCAAACTTTTTACAAGATCTTGAATTGAGATTGCGGCGGCTCTCTGCACCCCGACGCCGGAACCCGCAAACCTATTGTAAATGTCCACTTCATTGGAACCCATATTAATTAGAGAAGCTAACGCGTCCCTCGATTCTTGCGTTAATTCTTGATTGGTAGGTGTTTTATATCCATCAATCAAAGCCTTAGCTTTAGCTATGGCTACATCTTTTCCAACATCGATAGCTTTTAAACCAACTTCTTTTACAACCGATTTTCCGGCTGTGATAGCCTTTTTACCTAGTTCTGTTTTTGATGCGCTACTCACTTTCGATGCCACCGTTTTTGCGACATTTGCAGCAGTTTTTGCAGCCGTTGATCCTACTATTCGCTTAACGAAATTTGCAGCAGTGTCAAATATTCCAGCACCACCAATCACGTGTTTTTTTATGTATCTTCGTTTAGTTGTAACAATCATTTTTTTAAATAAGCAACATTAAAGTTTTATAATATTCTTTATCTATTACCCCTTGTCTCAACAAATCATCTGCTAGGTCTATGATTTCATTTTTTACTCCAGTATTGCCCGCTTTATAACTTGCAACTCGTAATGAAAGCATGTTAACCAGTGTATTCGGATCAGAAGGCATTAACGCTATTCCTTCTCCTTTCTTCTCCGGAGTCCTTAAAGGAATTTTTGTTGTCTTTTTAGGCTTGACATACTTTTCGTATACAGGTTTTATGATGTTTTTATACTTCTCTCCTGAACTAGATTTAACCTTTCCCGTATCAGGATTTATGATTGCATTGGTGGATAGTAAAATTGTTTCGTAGGAGTCAATATCCTGAGAGGAATATATATTGGAATCAGGAGTTTTGGAGGTGATTAGTTCCCACAGTCCTGGAGTTCCCTCATATTTGGTGTTTCCTAAAATAATATCATCCCCTGATAGTGTTACCTTAGAATCACCTATATAAAAGGATCCGTTTTTATCATACAAACCAAATGTTTTATCGGTTTGTGTTTTGCTTGCCATTGATTTCAAGAATTCCGTTGCTATTGGACCAAGTTTTATTAAGCTTTCTTTCGGTCCTTTATCCTCTTCTGCTTGTATGCTCGGATAATGAGGAAACCTAACTGCATAAGGTGCTGTAGCTGTTAATGCTGCAGGTAGCGCTTGGATAGCACTTGACGTGGCTTCTTTTAACTCTTTTTGAGAGTCGGTGATAGGTTTGTAGAGTTTTGTTAGTTCTCTTTGTAAACTTATATCTCCTATCTTGTCAGATAAAGAGTTTTGACGAATGTTATGCTTTGACTTTAGAAACTCCTTCACAAGAAAGTCTCTTTTTTGCGGATCTGTTATCTTTAAAAACGACATTTTTAAATAGAAATAATAATGTTTTTAGACGTGATTTTCAACGTGATTTTAAACGTGATTTTAAACGTGATTTCAACGTGATTTTAGACGTGATTTCAACGTGATTTTAAACGTGGTTTTAAACGTGATTTTAACGTGATTTAAAACGTGATTCGTAACGTCTTACGTCGTACGTCTCACGTCTTACGTCTCACGTCTTACGTCTCACGTCATACGTTGTTTGAGCGGTGTTCGTCTTTTTTTATAAACGTCTCTTTCGATTTACTAAACATGTTTTGAAACGATAAAATTGCATCGTCACGTCCTTTCGCAATAAGAGACTGTTTTGTTTGCTCGTCTAAACCTACTCTTATTTTAGATCTTATTTCTTCTTTCATTTGATTAAATTTGTCTAGTTCACTTAGAATCAATGAGTATTCTTCATCAGAAATTCGATCGTCTGCTAACGCCTTTGATATAAGATCACTTATTGTGTTCAACTTTGCATCCGCAAGAGTTTTAATTTTTTCGTGTTTTTCAGCTTTTATTGATAGCTTTTTATTGGTTTGACTTCCAACGATAGACAATAGTCCTATACCTAAGGCAGCACCTTCCATTGCTATTGCAATTGGCGCTGCAATGATTGTACTCAATACCCCTATCCCTGTAGCACCTAACACCATTGAAAAAACAACAAAAACGTTGTCCACTCCTGCTATAACTCTCACTGCTCTGTGATACTTTTTAGACAAGTTAGCACGCTTGTCTCTTTCTGTGGCAATTTCTTTTTGAATTTCGTTAATCTTTTGAAGTCTGTATGACTGAGCAGTTCCTTCAACTCTTATCAGTTCAGGAGCCGATGGAACAGCAGGTAAAGCTGGATATAGTTTAGCGTCACTAGCATACGTACCGTATGCGTTACATTTAGAATCTTTATACTCCATTTTTATATTGACAAAAATATATTTTTAAAACGACTGATGTGTGACAAAGCATAAAGATTCGCCTTCAACAATATTGACTGCAACGTCTGAGTTGTTTTGAATTGTAACAATTATGTCGTCAACAGATTCAGCAATAATTCCATCTTGTAAACTACATTTCTTTTCCTTTAAACTTTGTTTGAGCGATACCGAACAAACACCTTGAAATAACCGTAAACCTATTTTTAATTCAATAGTAAGTGCTGCTTTCGGTTTAATAGTAAGCGATTGCTGCGTTAAAATACTCCATTTACCATACAGTTGTTCTGCAGGATGCGCAAGATTCTCGTGTGGCAACCATTTAACTGACGCTGGTGGTGGTTGTTTATACTTGTGGATAAACTTGTGAATTGGCATACTAGATCTTTGCATTTTTATATATGTAAATATAAATATTTATATTTACAACAGCATTCCTAGTATTGGAATACTGCTAAATGGTGAATTAGGTCCTAGTAGCAATCCTGATCCGGTTTTCATGTACAACCCTTTTCCGGTTTTCATGTATAATCCCTCTCCTAACGAACTACCTTTCCTCCACGGAGCTAAATACAATCCTTTACCTGCTTGTGTTACTTTACAACCGCTTCCGTTTTTCTTTAAATACAAAACACCCGATCCACTAATTTTGTCGACAACTTTACTACCGGCTGCGGCTCCTACGCCGGTTAGCAAACCGGTTGCAAGTCCTGGTAAAACGCTTGACATAAGAAACTTACCCGCGGTAGCCAACATCGGCAAAATAGCTCCAATAAATCCACCTTCAACTTTTGCGTTGTGTTCTATTTGTGTTTTTGACATTTTAATCGTCACTCCTTTACCACTTTGGTACGCTTTTGTCATTTTGTTAATCTGTGCTTGAGTGAGGGCTAGCATGTGTTCTCCAGATAAATCCTTGTGTGATAGGCGAATAGACACGGGAGCTCCTGATTGAATAGCTTTTTTGATCTTTTCTCTCTGACCTTCGCTAATATTTACTTTTATATTTACGAAACGACTCATTTTATATATGATTAAAAAAAACTTTTTAGTTTAAACTTCTCGTATGTGGAACCTCATAGAAAGTTTTTCACCGCGCAAATTTATAAGTTGACCGGTTTGATCAGTAAGTTTTGTTTCCATTGACGAAATTGTGCTTATAGTGATAGGTAAATAAATTAAATTAACTGGAACTTCAATAATTTTATAGCCAGGTCCAACTGATGGAAAAAAACTGTATATAATGTTTTCAGTTACACCATTCGAATATGATGAACCAATTATATCACTAGTTACTTTCAAGCTATTGACACTTATTATATTAACAATGTTTTCTGATTCATTGTACCCTGATGAGTATACTTTTGCATTAAACCCCAATACCGTTCTGACAGAGTTTGGCGTTGTAAAGTCTATTTGATACTTTGCTTTAATCTCTAGAACAGACCTGAGCGTGCTGTTGTTTGGCTCTAGTGTTATGCCGTACTTATCAAATTTAGAGTTGTAGTGGCCATTATCTCTCATTATTCGTTGTATGTATTCGTTTATGTCCTCAAGTTCGTATGAGCCTTCGGGAATATTTATATCATACCAATCATCTCCGTTGTTTGGGCTATAGCGAAAGTTATTGTTTGAAGAGTCTATATTTGGAAATGAATAGTATGTTTATAAATTAACTAGCGCCATTTCATACTTTTTGTTTTTATCTAGTTGTATGAGTGGTCTAAATTTAGTCTTAATGCAAGTGCTTTTCTCACTCAACAAGATGTAAAACGAAGATTTTGGCTCCGTATTTTTAGCAGTTGTTTCCGTATTATTTGCAATTCTTTCTAATAGCGTTGTTTCCATTTTTATATTAGTATTATTTTTTTACACTGATTCGGACATATAAAAGCAGTCGAACCCCGATCTATACTTACCATTATTTTTTTTACTAGTAAGATCTATTACAGCAAATCCATGAGGACGGTCCCAGGCTACTTTACAAAAATTTCTAAATTCTTCTTTTGACATATCAGTTGAAACGTGATCGTTGTAGATGTTATTAATATTTTTCATGTCTTGTGGAAATAAACAAATAAAGTTTGCATTTTCACGTATTGTTTGTCTCGGAAGTTTAAAGTAGTTTTGTGCAAGATAAAAGCAGTCTACATTGCTGTGCCGTCCTCTTATGTAATAAGTTTCACATTTGTTTTGTTTTTCCAACTGAAGGTCGTCAAAAATCATTAGATTTTTTTTAGAGCT
This sequence comes from Dreissena polymorpha, assembly GCF_020536995.1. NCBI lineage: Eukaryota > Metazoa > Mollusca > Bivalvia > Myida > Dreissenidae > Dreissena > Dreissena polymorpha. Next base: position 74,810,079 of record NC_068368.1, read on the forward strand.
GCACAAGTCTCTAGGATCAGGTACATCATCAGACGTTTCAAAAAAATTACATTCAATATCAGCTGGTTTATCTAAAATTTTAGCCATTTCTTCAACTAAAAGAGCTGGTGAAACGTCATTCTCCATTATATAGTCTTGCTCGTTAAACAATTTTATAATCTCTTCTTTAGGTAGCTTTTTTTCAAATGCTTTCTTAATAATTCTGTACTCCGGCTGAAAAAGCGACTTGCCAAAAACTTGCAAGTTGTTGTAGTCTAACCAGCCTGGTTGAAGTAAAAGGTTTAACAATAGTATAGTTTTTCCACATCCGCTTTTACCAATAATAAGACCTCGTATTGATCTCGGTAAAAGTTTACTGTTGTATCTTTTTGTATTTACGTCATTCCACGAAAGATCTTTAACTTCCATTTTAAATATAAATTATTTTTTCATTAAAAAATGTATTGTGTAAAGTGCAAAAGCAAAACTGAAACGGTTGATGTAAAAAATGTTGTCAGTAAGAACAATAAACCAATGCTTCGCGGAAAGTGCTCCGTTTGCGGTTGTGTTAAACCACAGTTTGTAAAAATGCATACTAAAACTGGCGGAGACTTGGTTTCGACGTTGAATAAGGTGACGAGTAAAGTCAAGCTTCCGTGGGCTAAATTTCCCGGTGAAATGCATATTCCAGGAATGAACTTTGCAGGACCTGGAACTAATTTAAACGAGAGATTAACTTCAACTGGCGCATATAAAGACTGGAGTAAACCAGTTGATCGAGTTGATAATGCCGCATACCTTCATGATTTAGCTTACCAACACTTTCCAGATACAGCAGGTAGAAACGTAGCTGATCAAATTATGCTTGAACAAATGGATGCTATTAAAGACCCAACACTCCGTGAAAAAATTGAGCGTAGTATAATAAAGCCGATAATATCTACCAAGGCAAAGTTTGGGTTGGGTTATAATGGGAAAAAAAAGTCGTGGCTAAAGAAATAAAATGGTCTGATCAGCTCGCAGTCGAACTGCATAGACCCGTTGTAAAACGTTTTAGAAAAAGAATAGTCGTTGCCCATGGCATTGATAACATATGGGCTGCGGATTTAGTTGACATGCAAGCTTTTGCTAAGTTTAATAATGGTGTAAAATACTTGCTTACAGTTATTGATGTATTTTCAAAATATGGATGGATTGTTCCATTAAAGAGTAAAACCGGAGTTGAGGTTGCTAAAGCATTTAACAAAATATTTAAAAACAGACAACCTCAAAAGTTGTGGGTCGATAAAGGAAAGGAGTTCTACAATAAAAACGTTATGGCGTTGGGAGTCAAGTTGTATTCCACAGAAAACGAAGAGAAAAGTTCCGTGGTAGAGCGATGGAACAGAACAATGAAGGAAAAAATGTTCAAATACTTTTCAGCCAACTCTACCAAAAAATATGTTGATGTCTTAGATGAAATGGTCAATGACTATAACAACACAAAGCATTCATCAATCAAAATGACACCTGATGATGCTAGTGATAAAAAAAATGAAAGTGTTGTTTGGGTAAATTTGTACTCCAAACACCCACAAAAGTACGGTAAGCCAATATTTGAAGTCGGCGATAAGGTAAGAATAACTAAGAAAAAGGGAATATTTGAAAAAGGATATACACCTAGATGGACTGAGGAGGTGTTTACAGTGTCACAAGTTCAATATACAGATCCGCCAACGTATAAAATCACTGATTATAATGATGAGGAAATACAGGGTACGTTTTATGAACTAGAACTTCAAAAAACAAGTCAAGAAGTATATAGAATAGAAAAAGTTATTAGAAAACGCGGGGACATGTCGTTAGTCAAGTGGCTTGGATATCCCGAATCGTTTAATTCATGGGTTGACAATAAAAACCTAATAGACTTGTAATAGTCATTTTCATACCCAAGTGAGGGTTTGGAAATGGACCTTAATTCTTTTTAAAATCTACTAAATCCATAACACGTTCATCATAAATCCAACTGTTTTTAACAAATGTATGGCTTTTGCATTTTTTGCAATTAAATAATTTTTGTGTAAATTTTAAGTCTTGTAAAAATTTATTTAGATGCACCTTTGGTGGTGGATTTTCAATTTGCTGAATACGCCGTTGAATCAATTCTTGTACCGTTTTGTCATCCATTTTATATATTAAAAAAAATACTTAAGTCATTTTTATTTTATTTTTTATTTTTGTAAAATGCACGAATAATGGTAGTGGTCAAAAGTCCTCGAGCCGCCGCGTTTGCGAATGGGATGCTGCCCCGAGCTTGACCTTTCGGAAATATGTAATATCTTGAAAAAGATATTATACATTTATATATATATAGAATTTCCTGGGGGATATATAATATCTTGAAAAATATATTATACATTTATATATAGAATTTCCTGGGACACGGATGGGAAACGGATGGGAAACGGATGGGAAACGGATGGGAAACGGTTCTGTCCCAGAAGCCTAGTTTTCCCTCTACTATTTCATGTTGAATTTTTTTTCAGAAAAGTTGATTTTTCGTTATTATATGAATATTTATCATTCAAAATGATGTTTTCACTAATGAATAGCATAGCCACACGCTAACCACCCGTGGTCTAAAACAAAATAATCACTCACCGAATCGCACAATGAGAATCATTTACACATGGGTAAGAAGTAAGTAAGATAATTGACACATATCTTTCAATTAACGTGCCGAATCGTTCTGCAAAAGAAGAAGCTGACCTTAATTTACTACAAAGTGCACTACAATTAGTACAACGATTACGTGCTAAATTTAAATATGCTTAATATACAGTCACATGAACACAATTTGAAACAGCCGTACACACAGAAGCCACGAGTGTCGGGCATTTATAAATATATCAACACATTATGGTCTGCAATATAAATTATTTGTCATATCAACGGACAATACACAACGATTGACTTGTCGTAAATTCAACCGTAAAAACATTGTTAGATAATTGTGCTTAATTCAAATATCAAATGCGAAACACGCTTTGCTGTGCATGAAGTGTACAAAGAACCTCCTACCCGGATGGTTTATACCGGTTTGTTGTATTGATCTTTATCACCTCGGAGTGTTGAATCTAAACTTTCGTATGGGACACTCTTCACGTCCGTCCTACAACATTTTAACGACAAAACAAACATTATGTTGGGCATTTATGTGATTTTCGTATCAGCCAATAATCATTAGGCACACATTAAAATGTCATTAAAACCATGTTGATTTCTATTAAAGTGCACACAAACATTGAGTAAAATAAAGAATGACATTCCTGAAAACAAACGTATTTTTCTGTAAGAAGACAATATAAATGTTTATATACCTATTCAATTGTGATTCAAGCGCAGCAACTGAAAATATATATAAAAAAATTATCTTACATGATGATGAAGTTAAAACAGTAATAGTGTTAGTAATACTATTCCCAATATAATAATTAGTAGTATTTTGTTATTGCGTGTAATTGTAAGAGAAGTATGTATTTGAGTGAGAGTAAATCAAATGTTTTTCAAAACCCAAACTCCGTGCTTACCATCAGACATATTAATCTCGGCTAATGCCAAAAACGAAATTTGTCCAGCCGCAGTTTCGTCCATGTCATCAGTTCCTGACTCTGGTAAAGTCAAAACTGCCCGTCTCAGAATATGAGGAGTTAGTTCCACGGTTTCGTTGTCTTCGAATGTTGCATTGTCAGTTCTTGCTTTGCTCGAAGTATTTTTAACAGTAGCAAACTCAGCAAATGGTCTCTGTATATCCGATATTTCATGGTAATTCACGTCGTTATACATATCAGGACTATCCAATGGCATCACCACAATTTGTTTAGGTGTAGTATTGGCATTGTCTATCGTTGTATTGTTGATTACTGAAACATTGATTAACAAACATTCAAGATACTTTCGAAACCGTATGTGAATGTGATAATAAAACACAATAAATCAACCTGTTCGTAGGATTAAATAAATAAAAAAATGTGTAATTTTTACCTATTTGGCGAGGTTTATATTTCCAATACATGCAGAAGGACACATTTATTGCAACGAAAATCGCTACTCCCGCTGCTGCTGCTATGATTTTAGTAGAGTCTTTGTTCCATTCTGCTAAAATACATTAAGTACAGCGCTAGTTGTTGAAACAGTATTTCGGTACCATTGTATGAAGTACTTTCTCTTTAAATCCGTGTATAATGTTTATAAAAACACATCCCTCATAGCTTTATTTTGCATTTTTTCCATAACTGTAATTAAACATTTTGGTGAATGCCATTTATCATTTTAAATGCATTAAATATTATCAATAATTTTAACACACACAATTATACAAATTAATAGAACTAGTACTGTTTTAACTTTTTTTGTATAAATTCTCATGATATGAGGTTAGTTTTAGTACGAATACGTGTTTTTCCATTAATATTTGGCTGGCCGTTTATTTTCACTCCTAACTATTCACATACAAAAAATAAAATACAAGCAGACTGGAAAGTATAATTGGTTCGCCCCATCATATTAAATTGACTAGTTTTTCCATAGTATTTACCATTTTATGACATACATAAAAAGCCCAATGGACGTGTATTATGCAAACACGGTTTACAGCGAGATTATTCTCAAGCAGATATTAAAACGATATATTATACTCGTAAATAAACTTGTTTATACTTACATTTATCTTGCCCATGCTCAGATTCTACTTTAACTACTGTCTCAGTTTTGACACCAGACGTCGTTGTAAACAGGTTATTTGCTTCTGTTGTGACATGTCTGTGACCTTCCTCAGTTAATACATAATATCATGATGCATATATTTCCATAATCAAATATAGTAATGTAAAGGTAATGATGAAAGCTTTTAATGTCTTAACCAAGTTTTTACATTGGAAACTATGTTTATATTTAGAATAATCGCAGCATTCCAATATTGTTCCGGGGAATGTTTTGGAGAACCAATATATGAATGATAACTGCTTTAAAATATATCCTTGTTTGCTATTGTTTCATCCATTCCTATAGATTCATTCACCCCCTTATTTTGGTAATTATGACATATTTCTGATAAAACTTAAGAAAGTTATGCTTATTAAACAAAATCTATAACATAGATGTTGTATTTTGGTTAAAACATGTGAATTTTGATTTTTTTTATGGAAAAATTAAATTTAGGTAAAAAGTAAGTAATATCGGCTTCCCATGCTGTGAAAATAACAATAGTTCTGAAAATATTCACGTTTTAATGGTATTTTTGTGTTTATTAGTCTATAAAAATATTTATTTAGTGATGTATAACCAAATTACTTAAAAAGTTTTATGTTTTCCTATAAAAATGATGACTGAACAGATTGATAGGAAAGATACCAACAAATCAGGGTTGCTAGGGTGCCCACCTAGAATTGGCCTGTTACTAAGGAAATACCTGCGTTGTAAATTATTTTGCCATACTTTTGTGGGAAAGATATAAAATGTTTAATTAAATGTCTCACTTGTGCTGAAAATCTTTTCATTCAGTAGAAAAAGTCAATTTCACTCTCAAATGGCCGAATATACAGGAAAAGAGGCTATATATGTATTGAAAATATAAATGCCAAATATTTCTTACCCTCCGCGACTGTTATCACATCTTCTTCTTGTTTAATAGTTTCCGAGACAACGGTTAAACTTGTAATTTTCGCAGGTGTTGTTTCTTCTTCGGTCCTTGGCTGCAGACGTGTGATCGTTGTACATTCAATGGTTTCTAAAATGTGCATATTGTAAAATGACAATCAAAACCTTCACTTATTCCTGAGCCGTTCACTTAAATGGAATATAAAAACATTTGAAAACATGAAGAACCCCACCAACAACGAAATCGCAAAAAAACAGAGCAATAATAGTGCTTGCTTCAGTCGGTTTTAAGGAGCTCTTTACCTCATACATTGCCCAGAGCTACCCATAAAACATATAATTATATAAAATTTACCTAATTGGATCACAAACATAGTGTCATCTAATTTAATATTAACAAACGAAAATGTATTACCTAAGTAAAACGTCTACTTCGCCAGCGGAGAAGAACGCTTATACTATTGAGTGCCTCTTTATTTGGGAGATAGGTCAATTGAAAAGCATCGCGGCCTAGCAAAAAGCACTAGACACAAGAAACGTACATGCAACAAACTTACGAAAATTAAACTACACATTGGTGCTGTACTTACATGACATTATACTTTCCCCTCTAAGCAAAATGAATTGGCAGTCATATTTTATCAGTGATAGATGCAGGGACTCTTGCTTGGCACAAGGAGTTGGTGGAAAAACGTTCACATAGCAAGTTGTTGGAGAAAAAGTGTTTCCAAGATGCGGTGCTTTGTAAATAGTCAGAAATTTGTTTAAGAAATCAAGACTAGACCATACTGAAGATAATACAAGCCAATTACAATTGATCATTACCACAAATAAAGCAGTATCTAGACCACAGCGACCTGTCAGATCATATCGAGTCATTATCAATAAAGAAACTTTTTAACTGAACACATTTAATGTTGTTCAAAGCATTTACTTTCCAGACAGAACTTACGACGGAACAAAATATATTAAACAACTCTTCTTCAAACAAGGCTTCGTCAGTGTCATGCACGTAGTACAATAACATTTATCAAAAATATGTGTGCTAAGGAAGTGCACATATTCAATCCGTTTGAGAAAATATGGAAGCGCAAAACAAATACTGATCTATGGAAAGAGTGTCGAGACGTTCGGATAACCTGATAAAGTCACCATCAAAAGGCCATGTTGACCCAATATTGTTTAAAGGCATGGATTCAATCGATAAGAAGCTGCAAGACAGAAGAAATCGTGGAGATGTATAGTATGTTTAAAACAACTTAGTTGACAAGTTTAACACCAGTGTTGACATGTTGTTTCTGAAAAAGCATAACAGTCCAATAGCAGCACACGCATTATTATACAATCATCCCTGGATATATCATTACTTCGTCAACACTAAGTAGATTATTTTAATTTTCCCTGAACTAAGTGATACAGTTATAACTTGTTCTATCACACTGCAAATCAGACAGAAACATAATACATCCAATTGGTGCAATACCAACCAAACCCAAAGCAGTGTTGTGTGACTTGATAGTTAGTGCTGTATGCTTTGCATGAGCTTTCGTGGAGAATGTCCTAGCATTCATTGTACAACAAGTAATACATGGATATCTATCACATAATTATAATGTTGTGTTCTCCGTTCGGTGCACCGTGGAAGCCAGTGCCAGCAATGTTTCAATTTTTTCGCAATTTAGTCATCCATGATTTAAACAGCACTGGAGCACTAGCTTTATTTAGTCGTCACCTCAAGCATGCGAGCAATGTCCTCATAAGGACTGCACTTATTTGGTCACCTACCTTCATTTATGTGTGTCAATTTGCTCCCAAAGGTAGAACATGCACTAATAAGAGACGACAAAACACTCAAGATGAGACAAAACACTCAAGATGATTGATGTAAACTGTAAAACACAAACTCGCATCACTGTCTCATAAAATGCTTCCATCATTTACTTCTGTGGTTGTGCGTTGGTTTATGTATTGGTTTGGTTTGATTTTATTCAGCATACAATAGACATACGGTCCACGATTATACATGTTCATAACATAGTAAAGTATATAAAGACATGAAAATATTATCAGTATTAATTTCGTAAGTTTGTAAATAAAGTATCAATACATCTTGTGTCAATGAAGATATTTTTGATGCATAGTGTTTTTGTTTGAAAATTTAATCGAACAAGTAGAATACTTGTAGATGCATAAACGAAAAAATAAAATTGGGCTATTCCTACTGTTTGAATAACTCATTGTATTGAAGCTACATCCGAATTAAGAAATACACTGAATGGTAAAACAAATTACATTACAATGTCCCTTTGCTTGACTTTCAGTGAACATTTTGTCAGACAAATCATTGTTATAAAATATTAATGTATAATATATTACTTAACTTTTGTATATTTTATTAATATGAAACTTAATATATTGATATATTTATCTCATTTAAATGATAAAAAATGTAATTTTCACCATGTGTTAGTCTATGTGAATAAACTCTGTATGATATAATCAGAACACTCACAATTATTATAGTTATACTTAATTAAATAAGAACACTCAAATATTACGGCGTTTCTAAGTTCTTTGCTATGGCATAAACCCCCATCACGATTCAAAATCATACATATGGAATGCCTTCTCGAAACTGTTTTGATACTTATTTGGTATGAACTTTCTTTGAATACGCCCCATCCCCTAAAAGAAAGAGTACGGAAGCGAACCGTTGACATCACTCGTAATTGAGGTTATATTTCTTGTCTTGAAAAAAGCCAATTGCAGCAATGTATATGAAACCAAACCGCTGTTAATATTTAAGATCGGCTAAATTAATGTAGATTACGAATGGAGAACGCTTATAAAACTTCTGTTCTGCCAGACCAAAATGTCTTTTCATGACGGGAGGGAATATATAGAACACAGCATTTTAATTTTAATAATCAATTTCGAGTAAACGCTTTGGAACAATCTAAGCTTAACATTCGATTGCTATGTACTTTAAATGGATGTAACAATCACACTTACCATAGACAATTAGTCACTGGTTTAAATGAGTACGCTTAATTGTTAACTCAGACATGGTATGTGTATCTGCATATTTCACATGGCTAATACGCTTACCTTGAATGGGAACCGTTACTGGTATGCTGAAATGTGTATTTCCATTTATGAATCTACTACACTGCCATTGGTCACCAAATTTTACAATCATGTCAGCGGATATTTTGCATAAGACACTATTGTCTTCGATGCACGAGCACTGAGTATCAGTAGATTGCAGGGGGAAAAAACGACACTGTTCACTGGAAACAATTTTTACAATATTTTGCTTGTCATCAAAACCATCTTGGGTCTTGTAAAACGTCCAAATTCCATAATTCCCATAACTCATATTGCACATTATTTCAATGGTCGATCTGCACAATAGTCTAAGGTGGATCAGCGGTTTATCGGACTCTGAAACGTATAGTAATTGCTGTTGTGTCCTGTGAATCGAATCAAATGTATGTAAGAAAGCGAGTTACAAGTACGAGTGAGATTCTTATCTAAATTGCTTTACAGTTACTTAATATTACTTAAATTCATAGTCGTGTTTTTATTCACTACACCATTATTTTATTTCATAACTTACATATCATATTTATTAATTATAAGTTGATCTATTTACGTTTAATAATGCAGATATAAGGAAAACGTAGAACTTACGTGCAATAATAGACGAAATTAAAGTGATTGCGCACATTCCAAACACCCGGTTCACGTTCGCCATATTGAACATTGCCTAGCGCTAGTGCAAGCATATAAACTAAGGAGAAGTGAAATTTAAAAAAGGATATATACTTAATTTTTCTTTATTGTTTGGTTAAACCGGCAAAAAGTCTCAAACAATAAATGTGGGAAGGAAGATATATTGAAATTATAGTTAGTCTTTCCCGTGTTTTATGCTGATTATAACTTAAAACTATAAATATCTATGTGTGTGAGTGTGTGTGTGTGTGTGTGTGTGTGTGTGTGTGTGTGTGTGTGTGTGTGTGTGTGTGTGTGTGTGTGTGTGTGTGTGTGTGTGTGTGTGTGTGAGTGTGTGTGTGTGTGTGTGTGTGTGTGTGTGTGTGTGTGTGTGTGTGTGTGTGTGTGTGTGTGTGTGTGTGTGTGTGTGTGTGTGTGTGTGTGTGTGTGTGTGTGTGTGTGTGTGTGTGTGTGTGTGTGTGTGTGTGTGTGTGCGCGTGCGTGTGCGCGTGCGCACGTGTGTGAACGTGTGCGCGTGTGCGTGTTTTTGTGTACCACTAAATGTTAAGGTCCGAATAACAAGTTTTGTGTAAACAATACTTCAAGGGATTTTGGCATTTACACTGACAGCATTTTTTCTTCTTCAAATATCGACATTCTTTGGAAACACATTGTTTAACCTTGTAATGAGTTTAATCAGGCTACATAAAAGTTCCGTTGTTCAATTATATATCTCCGTGCGTAACAGCAACTGCACAATAAACGATTCACCAAACAGATAATAGAAATAGTATGTTAGTTCAGCTATCATGGATTTGTTGAGTGAGTCACCAGTCTATTGTGAATTGCACAGGTCTTCCTACATACTTAAGACCTTCAAACTTGGGCCAAATGTTTTTAATATGTTTGTTTAACAGGAGCGAAGTATCACATTAAAAATACAAATAAAAATGATGTTTAAGATTTTTTTTGTCTTATCAACAACGCACAAAAAAGCGAAAGCACCTATCTGATAAACAAAGTTTATATTAATTTTTGCATTAGAATTTAAGCCAGTTTGAGCCCAGCAACAAAAATCTGCGAAAACGCGTTAGACGTAAGATAATCAACCATAAAAGTAAAGCTCTGTAATACGGACATACACCATAAGTCACTTAATTCTTCCACAATATGGCGAACCCTAGCGTTGATGCAATTCTTAGAAACATTTCTCGCCGATAGTATTGTTATTTATCGCGAATAAAGGAGAGGCATAAAACAGTGTTTAAGTTGTCACACGCAGATCAAAGGGCTCAAGAATTTAAATATTATTATTTAATATAGGGATAATACACGTTTTCGAGGGCATGATCATCTGCGGGCGCTCGAAAAATCCGTTCGTGCCCGAGAGCGCAGCACGAGGACAGGAACGGATTTTGAGAGCGCCAACAGATGATCATGTCCGAGAAAATTTGTATTTTCGCTATTATTGCATAAACGAATTAAACATACCAAAATAAATTAAAATAACATTGAAAACAATATGTCTTGTTCATTCGACTTTGACAAAATAATTCGATAATTTCATATGACGTCATATAGTTCAAGGTTGTGTTTTACATATGTCTCACTCGGTCATCATCAGAAATGACGAGGCTTAACCTTCGGATATGCAGTTTTGGAATTAAAACGTGTTTACTGAGTGGATTAATGCAAAGTTGAAATGCAGCCGCGCAAAGTAAGAAATGAGGAATTCTTTTGGAATTTACTGGTCGTGACGGATAAATATATCGTCAGAATAAGTCATTGTTTTCATAGATGTTTCTTTCGTACAGGTCTTATTTCGTTCCAACTAAATTTTCTTAACATTAATACTGCCAACATATTGTCACTGAAGTATTTCAAGCATACAGCAGGAACGTTGAAGGTACATAAACACTTACGTTTACAGCATAGTCTTTTGAAAGTATTGAGTTAATAACCTTAACTTCATTGACGTTGCCAAATACAATAAAGCTGTTGTCAAGAGAGTGCAGATGGTATAATTTGAAAAGTGGATTGAAATATTCATTGCCTTTATCCCTGCATGCATGAGGAAACTGGTGCTTAGTCAGTTCCCCATTTATGCTTGGAAAATCGTCGAAGGCTTGAGTTATTAACAAAAAGGGAAGTAACTGCGCGTGGACCAGTTTATGGATATGAACAACACATAACAGGGCTTGAACGGCACGTGAATCGCATTGTTAATACACGATTTCTCCAATTCAAGTTCTCCTTTTGCCAAGTTTCTGCACCCCGCCAGAGGGCATTATAGATAGAGTTTATGCAATAATAATTATTTAAATATGTTTAACTTTTAGTTGTAATACTAGCTAGTTACGTAAAAATGTTTTGGTGTATGATCCGGTTATGCTGTTCAATTATGGGTGGTCACAAATCCTCTTTATTAAATAATCACTTATAAATTTATCCTTAATTTGTGATGATGTTTTGATCTATTGGCTTTATTATGCTTATGTTAAGTTGGACATGCCTATATGATAGAATGTACGGCAATGGCACGAGTGATATCAATATATAGTATAGTGCAAATAAGCCTTTGTTCTTACTAACTGCTGTGAATAAATAAAAAATTAAACATAAGTTTAACAATATAAAATCTATAGACAGTGAAACATGGAAACAACGTATTGTTTAAATCAAAGTGCGCTCCTTGGGTAGCAACGTGCATTTTCTGTACTCGGGGTACACTTCGGTATACTTAAAGGGTACACGGGGTACATTTAAATAATACCCGAGCCGACAATGACCAATCGAACCTGAATAGCTTTTACGAATATTTATAAATAGTAGATACATGTACATTGTACAGATGCGCTGCGTGCCGAATAGTGACAAGTATTTTTTTTGTTAAACAATTTTTTTTTAATTTAACGAAACAACATTTAAATCGGGTCATTATAAATCAAGCATAAATGCATTTATCTACACAAGTTTATTTTCGTACGCATCTTCTTAATATTCATGCTCTACTTTTGTTGTTAATTAATATTAAAACGCAAGCACGCGAAATGGGATTCCCGCTTCGGCTTCAACAAGAAGAATGTCATCGTTCAAATTTAGAACTGGGATTTCCAAACAATGCTATTAATAGTAGTATTACGTAATGTTTTAATAAACCGCATATGATGTAGAGTTTTCAATTAATTTTATTTATTTTAATAATTTTAATCATGCCTATATCTTGCAGGAATATTTTGACTCGCATGGCGAACGATTTTATGTGAGAGAATTTAAGTAATTATTCGATTCAGGTAAATGCCTATCACTTGCTTATAAATGACTAATTATTGTGTATATATTGAATGTTTATTTCAACTTACTTAACCATCGTGTATCTATGATTATAAATTCATATGTATATATCTATTTGTAATTTCAAAACAGCGATGTGTATGTATTTAACTGTTAATGAATATTTTCAACTGCTTACTGTTAGTCAACAAATTTGTCGATTTTCAAAACTGTCAAAACCGGATTTTACTCCGGGGTGCAGGATGCGTTGTTGCGAGTGCATAATTTAAATTCTTGTTATTATATGCCTATTTTTGTATAATATGGCTTAGGTTTTATCGTTTACATTAAACTTATATAATGTTATAAAAGCTTTATTGGGTACTTTCGATTTTTAGGTGCATAATGGACTGTTTACGAGTTTTTCAAGGTTGTCTTAAAATAGCATTAACGTGAAGTTGAATGTCTGTCTATACATATATCATTAGCAAAACGGCCTTGACAGTTAGCAAGGACAGTTCAGTTAAAACAATGCTTTCCTAAGACAAACAGCAAATTTTGTAAAAGCATTGGAAAGAAATGTGAGATTCTTATATATATATATTTATTTGTTTTTGTGAATTTAGTTTTGTCGGCGTTGATAGACTTAGATCGTAAATAAATAAAGTAAGTGAGTTTAGAGGCATTTGCGTTTGCTGTTGTGTTTTTTTATGTGTATTTCTGCGTATCGTTTTGCCTTGAATCGGACTTAATACTTATATTCCAAAAATACGGGTTTGATGGATTGTTCAACTTTGTTTACACCGTTTATGATGTTTTGGCAGCATTTATAGCAGTACTTGCTGAATAATTGTTTAAAAGAAATTATACACATAAATCGAAAGTAGGAATTTCCCAACCATTTGCAATATAAACACTATCTACATGATAACATTGGTTTTAGTTAATTATTAATATGTTTTTTCATTCAGTATATTTGTTATTAAGTTAGCCGATCAAGATTGGTATGTTTAATTGTTAAAATATAGGTATACAAATCAATTCAAAGGAGGAAATTCCCAGCTATATGCTATATATAAACACTTCATGCAGGCCAAACTTCGATATAGGTTAGGCCATTCCAAATTGATTTGTTGGTCTACGGTTGTTGTTTTTTTAAGTTGAAGAAGCGAGATAAAAAAAAATATTTTTTTGAAAACAGGAAAATTCTCGAGCGAGCGAAGAGCGAAGCATAAAAAAGTCACGTTTCGATAGAAAAATATTGCATTAACAAGAGATACAGATTTAAACAGCTATATTTTACATTCAAATAAATTCTTACACAAAGAGAAGAATCTTTGTACAAACGAGCAATAATATATCTATGAGTTACATGTTTTTCAAAAAAAATGCACTAAAATTATGTTTCAGCACTTAAACTTTAAAATGTAGAACACAAGTCTAAGCTTCATCTTTGTATACTTCCAAAAGTTACAGTTGATAAGGAGAAAATGTGATAAGTGTTTATGCAACACACTATCAAACTATTAAGGTGGTTACATTTTAATCTGCTATTCATAGCAGTAAGTCATGAAATTAACAGTTGAGAGATTTACCTGCTGGTTTATATATTATGTATGAACTTCATGGCACTTAGCCTAGTGCCTAATTCACAGCCTAGTGCATTAAGTTTCCTTCCACGATAGCAATGGACATATAACATAAAAAGGACATTTTATATAGATAAATAAAAATCTTAAGTATTTTACATATAGGGAAATACCTCCATATGCCCATTTAATGAAGAAAAATGCATAAAAATTCTTACGTCATGTTTCCCGCTGTTGTTTGACATTGAACATGCTTCAACGGTATCTGCTGATAGTTGCATGTTCGAACGTGAACAAACATATTCAAGTAAGTCAAAGAACGTAGCAGATGTGTTTATATTTATAAGGGTTGGCTGCAGCAACTTTTCACCGCAATTTGTAAAAACGGTCACGACAGCACTATATTTGACATTCGTATTCAGTGTCGAAATCGTTTCTGCGAGATTGCGTTTTTTTCACAAATTAAAAAAAAAACACATGCGCTATGGTTACAGAAGGACACAAAAATGAGTGCGAGCGGTAAATTTTTATTCCATTTTGAAAAAATAGGTGCGGCAAATCCGACGACCAACAAATCAATTTGGAGTGGCCTTCACTTATAATTTATTGTCAATTATGAATTTTATTTTTATATATTGTTTTAATTTTGTACAAAGTAAGCAAGCCAGATTATATTTTGATATATGACATGTAAAACAGACACACTGTTAAATATGTGTGTATGTTTTTGTATTAATGCTTTATATAACATAAAATAACGTGTACTAATTAGTTTTGTTTTTGATTTTTTTCGCATTAACAACAATTTTTCAGTCATATCAATGAGGTCAGTTAACTAACTCACACTTGTCCTGGTCTAGATTGTCAAGTTCTAAAAGCATAAACGTATGCCAGTATCAAACGACTGCCCGACTTGACTAACAGTTAGGGGGAGAATGGTCTTTGACTAATAAGCTGGGTTCCCACTGCCGATCAGATCAACTCGATCAAGCCCGACCAAGCGGTCGGGTACTGGTCTGGTTCGGTTGGCATGCGTGGTCGTGTGCGGTCGGGTAGGTCGGCATTGATCGGGCTTCCTACCCGATATTTTTTGACCTGTAGGAAACGGATCGAGAAGCGCTCGGGAAGTGGTCGTGTATTATTCGAGTAGAAGATCGAGTTGATCGTGAAGCAATCTTGTGGCGATCGGATTGACATCTTTTACACGATCTGTACCCGATCCGCTCGACCTCTACCCAAGTTATTTTAGATTGCAACACGATCCACTCAACCTATATTCGATTTGATGTACAGATTTACTAGACTGCTACCCGACGGCTACTCGACCGTACACGATCACTTCCCGATTGCTATTCGACCATACACGAGCTCTGTACCCGATCCGCTCGACCTCTACCCGAGTTATTTTAGATCGCTTTGTACGACTGTAGTACGATCATCACGATCTGGTCGTGTGAAGATCTTATGGCGATCGAGCTGAGGTCCACTTGGTCGAGCTGAGTTCGTATAGGGCTCGCGTATAGGTCGAGATGATCGAGCGGTAATCGGAAAGATGGTTGAGTGGGCGTCGTGAATGAGTCGTGTGGGGGTCGTGTGTTATCGACAAGAGGTCGAGAAGAAGGCGTGTATACCCTTTCTAGTCGAGCTTGGTCGGGTTTGGTCGGTAAATTTCGGTGATTGGGATGATCAAGTTGATCGGATCGGCAGTGGGAACCCACCTATAAGCACACACATTCAATTAACTGGCCTGTGATAGAACTCGTGATCATCGGATTTCTAGTCAAGCATTCGGGCATCTGAGCTAGCCGGCCTTACTGTATCTATTACAATATAACCTTTTAACGTTAATAAGCATAACATATGCATGTAATACGTTGATATTAATGTTGAAGAATTAATTGCATTTGGCAAATAAATATATATTTCTGTTAAGCACATCGAATAATCACTCAGGTCACAATAGTCGTTTAGCCGAACAAATCTTCAACATTACAAACCCCCGTAAGCCCGCGTGTGCATCCATCCACTTAACAATTTAATAAGATAAAGTGGCTCTTCCAATGCGGTTTGCGTAGAAGTAACTTTAACTTTTGTATTTCATTTTTTTAGATATTTATTCGTGTGCAGATTGATAAAGTTATTAATTAAAGTGTATTTCTTAATCCTAAGACAATAAGTTGTGTACTTTCGTTTCATATTTATATTGATTTCCAGATCACATGTTCACATGAATTGTCACCGGATGATTGCTAAGGATCGGCAAGAGTTCGTGGCAGTCTGCATTGGTCCATAGCATTCCATACAACAGTTGTACTAATAGCTCAGTGACATGATTAAATTGTGTCCACGGATCGAAGACTCAATGATAACATTCTTTCTTAACCGTATTAGAACGTTCTGATCCGTATTGTTTCCTATTTAAACAATATTTATCCGAACGTTTTTGTAGGTGAGAATTTATTAAGTGTGTTTACGGTCTGTTACGGCCAATACGTACACGTGTGGTTTAGAAATTCCTCTCTGAGGATGCGGCACGGTGAATTAAAATTGGTCTGGGAATGGGACGATCTTATAATGATGCCATAAGAATAGATAGCTAGGTTTTTAAAATACATCTAAGTTAAACCTCGGTGGAAACATCTTTATAGCTGATGTTTGGAACAGTAGGTATATACTGTTTGGAACAGTAGGTATATAATGTTTAGAAAAGTAGGTATTCATTGTTTGGAACAGTAGGTATATATTGTTTGGAACAGTTGGTATATAATGTTTGAAATAGTAGGTATATAATGTCTAGAACAGTAGGTATATCATATTTTGAACAGTTGGTAGCTTACGTTTGGAACCGTATGTATATAATGTTTGGAACATTTGGTAGCTGATGTTTGGAACAGTAGGTATATAATGTTTGGAACAGAAGGTATATCATGTTTGGAACAGTAGGTATATATGTTTGGAACAATAGGTATATTATGTTTTGAACAGTTGATAGCTTATGTTTGGAACCGTAGGTATATAATGTTTGGAACAGAAGGTAGCTCATGTTTGGAACAGTAGGTATATAATGTTTGGAACAATAGGTATATAATGTTTGGAACAGTAGGTATATATGTTTGGAACAATAGGTATATAATATTTGGAACAGTAGGTATATACTGCTTGGAACATTAGGTATAGAATGTTTGGAACAGTAGGTATATTATGTATGGAACAGTAGGTAGCTGATGTTTGGAAAAGTAAGTAGCTAATGTTTGGAACAGAAGAAATCTTATATTTTGAACAGTACGTATTCAGCGAATATACGGTCTTCTATCAAATATATTCTTTTGGTTAACATTTTAATATGAGAATTCATAAAGTGAACTTGCGTTAATAAAATATAATTTACAAGTAGAAATCTAGTTATTTGGCCTTTCCGTTTCCCCTTCAACTGAAACAGTACCTGCCTGTTCAATGCGCATACTTTGCGCTTGATTTGTTCTTTAAGCAACAAACACGGATCAAATTGATTCACGGTTACTAGAAGGTCATAATAACGTTGCATTAAAAGAGACACTCATTTAAAGATCAACTTTGGTTTCAAAAATATTAATGGAAATACAACCAGAGCTTATAGCTTTAGAGATTTTGAGAAATAAGACCATGATTTTCATGTTTAAAAAGAAACAGGCATATACCTTATCGAAAGCGAGCAATAGTTCAAAGTTAAGTACATTCAGAGTATTAACTTGTTTATAGTATGTTCATTTTCTATAAAATATAATATTTACTGGCTTTTTTGTAAAATGGCAATGGTAACACATATAATCATTGCAAAGTAAGTCAAGGTTTTAATTGTAAAACAAATAAATGGGGAAAATTAGTCAACCATTATTTAAATCTCCTCATTGATTTTGGTTTCAGTGCCGTAAAACGTTTAATACAATGCAGATTGCCAAACAGTGTATTCGTTTAATTATTACAGATAAGTCGTGAACATTTTGGTTAGCGGAACTGTGTTCAAGATTCGTTTGTAAGGAGCTACATTCATCTACTGATTAAAAGCGTTTAGTGTGTTTTTCTATATTTTCATGCACATTTTTTATATAGTTTGTAGCCCAAAATTTTGGTTTTATCAACTTAAGTTCGCGATGATCATAGTTGTACGAATGCCAACATATTTTCACTCAATTGTTTTCAAATATACATATACAATAATGTTACTTACGTATTGTGTTATTGCAGTTATGATGGGTCATACTAATTAGCAATTTCAAAGAGACCGACATTCGTTCGGAAAGCTTATTCATTTCAGTTTTCGAAAAAACATGTAATGTGAAAAGGATAAATATATCGTCATGTCAAAAAAGTGAACACAAATAATCAATACTTAAGATTACTAAACATTTTTTGGCTACACAACCCGAGTTAAAAAACAATAAAATTGTTTAATACATTTTCAGAATATGGGGACCGTGTTCTTCGGATTCGTGACGTTCTTTACATTAGGTAAACCACATACATATCAAACTGATCAAACTGCTCGGAAAGTGTTTGTAATATTGGTTACAATGTTTCTTTTTTAAATGAATATATAAACACATCTAAACACTTATGACATTTACTTACTGAAGTAGAGTAAATCATATGTGTGTCTTACTATTTCAGGATGTACTCCTTTTTCCGGAAACATCCAGGTCGTTAAAAGAAAGGAAACGTCAATTGAGTGTGCCTCAAACTCCGATCTTTCATTCAAATTTTATAGCAACGTGTTAAAGAAGTTTCTAACGATTGCAGAATGTGATTTTAACAAAAAAGAATGTGCGTTATTGACAACTACTAATACACATGTATATACTATTTCTTACACTGGACGTGGTGGTATCCTGGTAATTAGAGATCTAGACAAAGAAACCATTGGAACTTATCAATGCTATGAAACGTACAATCCTTTGAATTTATTAAGCACAAACATTTCACAATCGCAATATACAGACGAAACGGGAATGTATAGTGATCCAACCAAAACTACTAGTAAGTACATTAGTATTAGTATAAAACATGAAAGGCATTCAGTGGCGTTTTGTTTGTCAGATCTTCACGTAATTAATTACGCTGTACAAAATATATTATTGGCTCAAACTGTAGACCTGTACAGTGTAAGTATAAAGATTTTTATTAAATTAAATTTGA
Organism: Dreissena polymorpha; assembly: GCF_020536995.1. Taxonomy (NCBI): domain Eukaryota; kingdom Metazoa; phylum Mollusca; class Bivalvia; order Myida; family Dreissenidae; genus Dreissena; species Dreissena polymorpha. The sequence continues at coordinate 74,829,443 of NC_068368.1, forward strand.
GAGCGACCAAGTTTGACATACTTATTGCGCTAACGTCAATTTTCACATCGTGTATATCGAACATATGACGAATACATGAATATTTAACTTGATATTATAATGCTGGCCGAAGTTAAAACACACATACGTTCGGTGATTTTTCCAATTGTCTTTATTTATTTTCAGAGCCACGTCTTCCGGAAAAATTTGGGCATATCAAGTTAGGCGTATTGAAGGATAAATCCATAGAATGCTCCTCCAATGTCGATATTACGTTTCAATTCATCAGCAATAAAGCAAACGCCACAGTAACAATTATTGCAGAATGTGACTTAACAAAGAAAACATGCACTATGTTGAAACCAAGTTTACATAACAAATACAATCTTTCTTACACAGGCATTGGAGGAGTTTTGCATATAAACAGTCTGAACGAATCATTTGGAACATATATCTGTCGTGAAACATACAACCCAATCATCTATATCAGTATTGACGTTATGGCACACATTATGGATGCAGCGATTATCACATATAATGTAACTGTATTGGCCGAGAATAATACAGGTACATAGTATTTAAGTTATTTGCAAGCGCTTTGTTTGTGCTAACTTATTATTAACATATTATTATATAATGCGCTATAAAGTACAAATTCATACTATATATGCCATGCTCAATTCACGATCATACACCGTTTATTGTTTTTCCGCAAAATTTCGAATAAAATGTTTAAAATCTATCATTATCGTTTACTAGTAAGAAGTATTATAACAGTGTACAACTAATATTTTAGAAATTCAGTTGGATCAAGGAGCAACAAATAATTCTTCAACAATATTGAAAATTGTACTTCCTATTATTGCTGCCCTGGTCATGATTGGAATCGTTTGCGTCATTGTTTGGTTAAACACGAAAGGTACTTTCACGTTTCTTAAATCTTCTGTGCGTATTATTTAGAAAGTCATACAATCTACATTGACAATCTCTACTATGTACTGATGACTGCTTAATGTAAAGACGTAAACATATATGTATAAAGCAATTTATATGTACGTTTTTATATAACAAAGTGTTCAAACACATTTTGAAGCCCCAATGCTATATAATTGTCATGAACTTTCCAAGGCGGTGACCCTAGTGTTTGTTTTTGTCCCGTGTTTTTGTTTTGTGTCTAAATGTATGGCAATTAGTCACTTTCCTCGAATAAATGACCCCTCAGTCGTGGTGATAAGAATGATTTTCCTGCGTATGCAACTTGATTTTTTTGTATGGACCCTTTTATATACGCTACATTCTATTTTTCAGCTTTCTCCTGCGCTGCTTCTAATGACAGGGACAATTTGGAAATGGTACTATCTCTTTAGTTGCGTTTTGTATTAAAGATGACTAACTATATATGTTTGTTTCGAGAGGCGTTGTCATCATGATACATTTTTCTGTTTAATTTATTATCATTTTTGCGTAATTTCATAAACGTATTCGGTACACAAATTACGGTTCAATAGTTAAAATCATATTTAATGTTGTAGCTTAAGGGCTTTGTTTGATCATCTGTGTTTATGTTTATACATTTGTATCTTTATTGTTCATACCAACCAAGTCAAACGCCATAGTAACACATCCGAATGAAGAAGACGAACATAATGTAAGTACTATTTACATGTACGTTTTATCTTGTTCGGTATCTATATAGTACATTAAACCAAAAACATTCACTTTTTAATACAGAATGTATTAGAGTGATATTTATATCACTTTTCTTGCGTGATGCTTTATTACAGAGATCAAAGAAAGAAGCAGCAACAACAGCAACACACGTATATAAGGCATATTTCTACTGACCCACAATAACGTATCGTTTATTCCACATGTATCTCAACAGCTTCCAGTGTAATACCTTCCTTTATATAACGTTAATTGCTGCCCTATTGACAAGAATCCTGGAGATAATTTATCATACCATTATCTATCATTTAATTTGAAATTTGAGCGTCAAGGTTAAAATAAGTTGAAACAATTTCACATCATTTTAGAGCGCGATAAATTCAATGAGTTATATACATCCTCTAAATAACGACAGAAAAGATTTTATCAATAAACAACAGACATAGACATAAGGTATTCATAAAACAGAATGCTCACATTTCATTTCATCCAATAATTTCTATATTCCGCTTCTCCTTACATGAAACTACAAAAAACGATGCACATAAGTAAATTGTTACTACGGTTCACACTAAGATACATATATTTGTTAAAAAATATTGTATTTGTTTATTTGTAAGGCAATATAATGTTTTTGTAAATGTATCGATATTTTAGTCCACGCCATTACTGGGCTATGCTGGCAATACATCAAATGGCGACAGTCTATATCAAAGTTCGAAACATGCTGACTTGGACCAAAATGTAAGTCTCTTATCATTAAAAGTTTGCATTGTGTCAGTCTGCATTATGTTGGAATGTAATATAATAGCGATTTCGAAAGTTTGCACGTCGTTTTGTCATACATGACACTGACACTTGTCTGGTGTTATTCGTCATATTTGAAGTAAATAACGGCAAAATAAGTTTTCTTTTACACGTCATGTTGTTTAATTATCAACGTCACTAATATATGTTTTACAAACAAACGAATTCAGTTATCATACATGACTACCATATTCAGATACACAGTTTTCACATCAATATAAAACATTGGTGACATCTCAGAAACGGATGCAAATTTGAATGTTTGAAGTACAAGTGATTCAAACGTTGTACCCAAAACATTATATTAAAATCAGAAACGCCATATGCTGCTCTTATTTACTCCCGGTTTCTGCAAATGATGATACAATATATATTTCGCTTCAGTATAAAACTTTTTTTTTTATTTTGAAAATACATGTATTTCATATGAGAAATAGAAAGCGACGTGAAATTGTCATAGGTTAGGAAAAGTGTGCAACCAGTCCAGGACTTGTACCCGGGACACCTCGCTAACAGGGCGAGTGCTCTCCCGAATGAGCTAACCGGGCCGCCACACAACTTCTCCCCTAACGTGGCGAAGTTTAGACCGTGACATACACCCCCCACTTGAATATGTATTCGTCCTCGAATACAGGGATTCGGGGTGATATATAATTAACCATGGGCCTCAGTAGGAGTATACCCAGGTAACGTCACAGTCCCCCGTTGGGCGCCAAATGTCATATGTTGAGAAAAGTGTGCGGCCAGTCCGGGACTCGAACCCTGGACACCTCGCTAACAGGGCGAGTGCTCTCCCGACTGAGCTAACCGGGCCGCCACACACCTTTTCCCCTAAAGTGACCAAGTTCAGACCGTGACAAAATAAAAAATACGCTTTAAAAGTGTCTAAAAACACTTCATCGACATTTCAATCGCTCACCACACCGACATTTCAATTGTATAACAGACAGCCATTATGCACATTAACCATACAGAATCGTAAATTAATTAAATGAGAAAAATAAATTGCATGAAATGCCATAAAAATTGCTATTCGCTTTATACTTTTCAGTTTGCTTAATCGTCAAAAAATGCATATAATGGATATGGTAAATGTTCATTATAACTGTTTCCTCCAAATTATCATAACTACAATCAATATTTGCGAATCTGAAACAATTGTTTTTGATTTTGTCAAATAACCAAAACGTGAAACGGTCCCTTTAAAGAACTAAGCACGACCTTTAGCGCATTCACAAATAAGATGTTTGAATAAAGCTTGCAGAAAGTATTGATTTCTAAACAATAAATATGCTTCATGTAAACAATGCAATGATGTTAATGTACCTCTCAATATGGCGTATGAAAAACTTTCAACACGTGGAAAGAGCTCACATTGGCGCCGCCAATTATATAGATTACCGTGTTAATTTCTGGGTGTGTATCAAAATATCAAGGTATGACGCTTCCCATACTGTATGGCGGATGTTGCTTCGTTGTCCCTCGTCGACAATTGTTTAATTCGTTCAGGCCCGCGGTACACATTTGTCACAAGAGTTTTAAATAGATTAAAAATTAAAATATTAAACATCATTGTCTCTAAAACCGCAGGGTCGGTGCTTTAATATATGGTGTGTAACATCATCTAGTGGTTCTCTACTAAGTTTGTTGAAATCATGTCACCGGGGTAAAAACTGGCTACGCTCCAGATGTCACATACTTTCTAAACCTTATAGACATATTCAAAATCTTCTTCTCTGAAACCGCTAAAAAAAACATGCCCCTGGGGTTAAAATTGCTCTGCCAGTGGTATCGCATGGTTGATATAGTATGTAGTCAATACATGAGAAAAACAATATTCTTGCCTGAAGCCGCAATGGTCAGAGATTTAATATTTTGTCAGGAATATGTAACATGTTAGAGTTGTCCTCTAAAAAGACGGTACATTTGTTTGTGTTATATAGGGAATAAAATGAACATTCTGTCTGATACAAAATGTCCCCAAGCTTTCATATTTCTGTAACATTTGACATAAATATCGTGCTAAGTCCGTTCCCGCGTGTCAAAAGGAGCGAAGCCTTAAATGTTACATGATTAATACAGTTTGAATATAGTAAACAAATTCTTCTCTATAACCGCAATAGTCGGCGGTTTAATATTTAGTGGGTAACATCGTTTATTGCTGTCCTCTACACAGTTGGTACAAATCATGCTTCTTGAATAACAACTGGCCATGCCTCAAGGACCACATGATTAATATAGACGTTTATCCCACAGCATTTATATGATCCTATAAGCATTGTTTAACTTGTTAAAATCTACTCTGAAAACACAAAATTAAGAGGTTCACTATTTGATGCGTAACAGTTAATGGTGATCATGTTCAAAGTTGTTCAAATAATGCCCCTGTGGTCTAAACGGTCAACGCTTCATGTATTAAATAATTTGTATAGATCAACATAATAGAACAATTTTCAGTATCTTATCTGAAACAACACGGTCAAGAGGTGTTTTTGGCATGTTACAACTGGTATTGTTGGTTTAACCCATAAGAGCCATCGTATATTGTTAGTATTAATGTAACATTTATAATCTAACATATATCATTTAACAGTACGTGTTTATTTATTAGTTTATGTTATCATTTATGTTATACGCAGCACATAGACCCCATACCAAGTGTTGGAGTTGTTGCTGCAATTGAACTTGGTACAGCATACAGCGGGTATGCCTTTTCGTTCACCGACGATTAAAACAACGTGGTTATCAACGACAACTGGTTAGGTGGTGGCTCATCACCTTCAATAGCACATAAAACTCGGACAATTGTTCTTCTAGACAACAAAGGAGCATTTCGATCATTTGGATATGATGCAGAACAACACTTTGCTTCTCTTGTGAATACAAACAATCACCATGGCTGGAGATTGTTCAGACGGTTTAAAATGGCATTGCTTAATTACAACGTAAGATTAAGCGCAGAAAATCATAAGACATACACAAATGCGAATAATCACACAATCGCTCCAACTCTCAAAATATCACGATGAATAAAAGTAGATCAATGCATAAATAATAATTCCATAAATCACAGTAAATTAATACATGTATACAAATTTAAAGACTGCTTTTCAAATTGCAAACATGTTAATATATTGAGGATTTTGATTATGAGTTCCACCTCTCTTATTACTTAAAGCCAAAATAAACTTGTTCACGTTTATTTTGTAGTATAACATAGCCATAACATGCATTTAAATACCTATATATACTATTTGGCATCGTTTTATTAGCAAGAAATTCAACAATAAGCATTTTGAAACCCCGGGACTCAAAGCGAGGAACCTTGGAAGCAAAATCTGAGCGCCACCACATCATTATCCGGCTTTCCATATAATTGATGAAAAGCTTACACAACTTTTATTTCTTGATTGATGTTAATCCATAAAAAAAACAATGTTTGTGTCACTTTTCTTCAATGTAACCCTTCTTTATTTGAACCTAGTCCTACAAACAACGAAAAAACAGCTAAAACATCGACAACAAGAAAAAAAAATCGGTACCCTACAATGTGCATAACAAACATGCTGAGATGATTCTTAAGTTATATAGCTACCGGCTACTGTACTGGGAACTTTGAAGTACTGCCAGAATGAGTGGTTGCATTTATTGCTTAGTTGTATTAAAACAATCAACAACTTTATTGATTACAAACAAACGTTCACAGTTTCTGTAGTTTTATAAAAAATAATAATATAATTAACGTATAAAAAAGAATCCCGTAACTAATAAACTTGTTTCACAATTGCGTAGTTTCATATAAAATCTGCAACAGTCACATTTGAGTGTAACATTTGTTAAACTTTTATCATTTCTTAGTGCATACAAATAGAAACACTTATCACTACTAAACAAACGGATCATTACCACAATAAGGGTTCAACCAGATAACAGATCATGTGAAACTGAAAAAAATACCCTACTTAGGTTTTAAAAAATGAAGTTCAATCAGAGTGTCAATGTATAGGTTTCTATTTCATGTAAAAATAATGATTACATGATACTGTTTGGAACAAATCGTATCATGTGAATTATAATGATATGTTAAACGGCATACAGAGAAGAGAATGGTATTAATTAAAATAGCAAATTGATGTTCGTACACGGTTGACAATCGTAAAATATACAGACTATTGAAATATACGAATAATGTAATAAAATAGCACATAATGCACAACCGTTTCTACATCAACGGAGGAAAAATATATTATAAGAGATTTTATGGTAGCTACAACAAACTTGCAAGCTAGAATGCCAAATAAGAAGATTATTAACATTCCTTACAATAGGCCTAGGCAATTGTTTATTAAATAATTTGTATTTATCTTTTTGAATCTGTGCAAAGTTTAATAGGACTGGTATTGCAATTTCGCAAAATGTTGACACGTCTCTTTAAACATTTTAAATATTAAACGGTTCATATTTTTAAGCTCACAAATTCGATACGCAAAGGCCAATCAGAATCGGTGTAACCACTTGTTTATACTGCAACGACTAAAGAACACATCCAAAGACACTGACATATTTACAATGAAAAGATTGATATCCTCACGTTAAGTTAAAAAAACTTTGACAACTCGTGTGGTTTCCAAGATGTTTTAGTAATATTAATATTGCACACATCATTACAAATAACAAAAACAAATCATTATGAGGATAAAAACATTATATATCAGTTTAGCTAAATGCTATTATTTTTGTAAATATTTAAATACACACTGAGGGCATATAGAAATCAACAATTAGGAAGATATGGTGGACATGAAGTTTTACTTGTAACTGCATAATAAATGGTTATACCATATACACACCAGCATCCAACCATCTATCTGCATATTATTTATTTGTCATCAAATATGTGTATAAGATCACTTTCAGTAAGTGTATTCTGCAGCAAGCATTATGCGATTTAACCAATAACTTTTCGTATAGTCTTAAAAAAGTGACGTTCATCAATAAACGGCATGAACTTATTCAGATTATGTAGTTAATGAAAACGCTAAATAGAGAATAGAAAAAAAAACATGTACAAGAAAGAAATTCGTAACGGTTGTATGAAGCAAACAGGCGATGTTTGTGCTACAATTATGTATTTAAAGTCTTCAAACTCTTGATGCACATACATATTGCGTATAGATATGAACAGATGATAGTACATCGTGGGCAGTTTTCGCAAAGTTCATTATCAAATCGGAACATGTAACCTTGTAATATTTGGTCATAGGTGTCTTACGTTTTCTACGCATAACTTGAGTATAATGACATGCATGTTTGAACGATTGTTTATAGCTAATTGTTCTTCATTTAATGCTCAAAAGTTAATGGTATATATTTGGACAGGAATTTTCCTTGAAAACGACAATTGATGACCTGGAAGGCAATCCATATCCCGCGATTGAAGTATTTAAACATGCACTACAATATCTGCACGGACATCTCTTAAAAGCTTTAAAACGTTCATCACCGACAATGCGTGAAACCGACATACGGTACGTTATAACTGTACCTGCCATTTGGACTGCTGAGGCAAAACGCTTCATGAAAGAGTCTGCTTTACAGGTGCGTAAACTCGTTTAATAGCCTCACTCTGGCATGAGCTAGATTTTTAGAAAATCCTATAAACTCGTGATTACAAAGCTGCCAAATTGAAAAAAACTTTCCGTTTTATAAGGTGTGTTTTTGTTTACAACTTTAATTTGTGAATAAAATGAGTAAACGTTGTATAAACCTATATATCACATTGGTTTACGAATCTGTACGATCGGAACTACACCTATTTGCATATAAATCGTTTCGTTTCACGCGTGTGGCTTAACTGTCTTACAACGATAGAAAGTTCGTGGCAGGTTAATTGTCTAAAAATGTTAATCTGTTTTTTTTATTATACAATATAACAATTGCAAGCAAAATACCAACTGTTCATGCTTCATCAGTAATGGGCCTAAGTTTATTTACATTCGAACGCTTTTATATTTGTTTTAATCTCATTTGAAGGCTGGAATCAATGACGAAAGACTAACAGTGGTCGTTGATTCGATGGCTGCAGCCACTTGGTGCACACGTTCAAACACCAAAGACAGGCCAGTGATTGATTTACAAACGACCGGGTCTAAATGGTTGGTTGTAAATATAGGAGGTAAGAGAATGCGTTTGATTACTATTTATTAAGTATCATGAGTCTCAAGTCCAGAATTGGTTCATATACGCTGTATTCTTATATGTAAGGCACCTGTTCTTATCAATGACTTTTGCTTTACTACTTTACCAGGTGGGACCGCAAGTGTATTAGCATGTCAAGTATTATCTGCAGGCGAAGTCAAAGTGCTACACCAAGCGAGCGGCGGTGCTTGGCGCGGTACATACGTAGATCAGCAATTTATGGATAACCTAGACAGAGAGCTAGGAGCCGAAAACTTAGACAAATTACGCAGAGAGCACATTGGGGATTATTTACAACTTTTAAACGACATTGAAGAAAACACTGGATCAAAGTATATATTTTTACAAGATGTGTGTGTTGTGAGGCTCCCGAATTCACTATCCATGACAGGAAAACATGAATTTGAAACAGCGAAAGTCAAAGCATGGTTTTATGAGAAAATAACAAGTTTTATTGCACATATTAAAAAGGTATTACAGAATAACATCAGTTTAAGTGAAGTAACATCTATGGTTTTAGTTGGAAGATTCGCCGGTTCGGAATATGTCCAAAACATGTTTCAGGATGTATTTACAAATCTAAAACTGATTGTTCCTCAAGAGTCAGGATTGTTAGTTCTGAAAGGAGCCGTTTTGTATGGACACAACACTGTAAAATATACATTCAATCAGTCTGATAGCATATAGGCATACTACGCACATCGATAATCTGGAATGAATGTTGAAGATGTTGAAGAAAGTAGCTGATGATTGTCATAACTTTATCTTTTGTGGCTTGGAAATTTGCAAATCTGTTGGTCTGTTTAGCATTTAAAAATTGAGTAATCAAATTGTAATTCAGTTGAAGTAGTATTAACTTGTATTGCTATTTTATTTGATTTTCAATTGTATGAGATTGATGTTTGATAGTTGAAGGTGTAAATTGTGATTAAGTCAGAATTAAGAGTGAGGCATTCACTGCTCCAAAACAATAGCCCGTTTTAATTATGTGTATATGTGTTTTTTTTCTGTAATATACTGGATATGTGTTATTGTCGCATTAGTTAAATACAAGTCAATTGCAGTATTCGATTCTCTCACAATAGCTTGATTTTAATTATTGGTATTTAGGTATATGATCATTATTTAATATTTACTTATTCAACTGATAATAATTTCCTTCGATAATAAAAATTCGATACACAAATGACGATAATTCGTGACAACAAGTTATCTCTTCACCTTGGTAAAACTGAATCAATTCTCTTTGGTACCAAACATAAGCTAAGTTCAAATCCCACGTTGAATATAATATGTAATGACACAGTTATAGAACCTACAACCGCAGTCAAGTATCTTGGGGCCAGTATTGACCAGAATTTATCATTTGTCAATATTGCTCAGTCTGTTGTAAAAAAATCTAACTCTAGGTTAAAGTTTTTATATCGTAAAAGCAAGTATTAACCCAGCATACCAAGAAACGTCTTGTGATGTCCTTAATCCAGTGTCATTTTGACGATGCTTGTTCTAAATGGTGCAATGGTCTTGCACAGTTTTGGAAGAATAAACTTCAAGTAACCCAAAATAAATTTATCCGTTTTGTGCTCAATCTTGATTCTAGAATTCATATTAGCCCGGAAAATTATACTTCTTTGCAATAGTTGCCAGTTGACAAACGTGTCGGGAAAATAATGCTCACACATGTTTTTAAGATAAAAAATGGTCTATCTCCTGATTACTTGTCAGACCAGTTTATTCCCCAGAATTCTGTCCATTTCCATAATACCAGATTAAGTAATAAAGGCGCTTTCTTTGAACCAAAGGTTAAAGGAAATGGGAAGAAGTCCTTCAGTTACTTGGGTTGCACATTGTGGAATAAACTACCATCTTTTAAAACCCAGATGACAGTATTGTCCAGTTTTAAATCTGCTATAAAACAACATATAAAATAGAGTAGTTTAATCTATCTTAAGTTGCTATGCTTTGCTGTTAAAATTTTTACATTTTCCTTTACCCAATGTCTTATCATTTCGGATTTATAATACATGCATACTTACTGTGACTTTTTAATTTTTGTTTGTTGTAGTAACCTTTAAATTTTTAATCCATCCAAATTTAATCTGTGATATGGTGATCATAATTGATACATTAGAGTTTTCTGCTTTAAGGTGATACTCAGTAATACTGTGATAGTTCATGTCTGCAAAGCTACAGTGTGATATTAATGTTATGTTCATTGATTAGTATTATATTTCATGTATTTATTGTTATTAACATAGTATTAAGTATTCATTTATTACTAGTGCCTCTCTTTGTCATGCCACCAACAACAAGGACCACAATGGAAATATGGGATATTGCTCTTTTTTGTGTAATCATTGGCGTTAGTGTGCATGCCATAGTGCATTCTATGCATGTACTTTTCAATTATGAGTGTTTTTTACTTCATATTTGTTTTATGTACATGTTGTTTCAATTCATTGTGTGTATGTATGGTATCTCCGAAATAAATCTATCTATCTAAGGAGTTGGGATGCAATAATTACAAAGCACAATGCAATATGTGTATATAATTACAATTAAATTCAAACGCGAGGACTGGTTCTAATAATATTGTCACTTTAAACTGTTTTATATGTTTTAGCGCAACGTTTTTCAAATTGACACGACGAGTGAACAAATACCAAATACAAGCATCAAGACTTTTGTAAAATAACAATAAAGTAAGAATACTCGTTTTACCCTTCCTATATGCGAATTTTTTTCAAGAATGTTGATACCCATTTGTATTCCCGAGCGTGAATTATTCTGCAAAATACCTTTCCAAACACTTATATATTTGGATGTGTTAACATATCACATGTAAAAGATATTTATGCCAACAATAGGTCACACATAGACACACTAGTGTTTACTTAACATTCATTATTGTGTACATGTTTATGATGTGCAATATTATATAAAACGAACTTGATAATATGAATAGGAAACTAAACACTTGCATAAACATCATTTTGTAAGCTAAATACTCAACCCGGTTTGCGATCGCCAGTCCTGTGTGTCACTTATGAGATATGATACTTTTGCGCTAAATATAGAAGTAATCTTACTAAATATTAGCATACACAATTGTTGTTTTCTAGTGATTCTCGTAAGTTACCAAAGAGTTCAATCTTAAGGAATCAGAATGAACCGCAATATTATGTTCCACAAGATTTTGTAATGTATACATTTACATCATACTTTATACATTCACTACACATGTCAGCGAATGATTGTGCGTTATAAAATACTGACGAAAGACCTTATCAATATTGACTAAAGTCATTTCCTTACCCGTTAATTGTTTGAAAAATAAGTCAAATATATTTTCTAGCAAAATGTAATCGTTAAAGTGATATTAGACGCATTTTTCGCTTTTGAATAGAGCTGGGAAGAATTAGCAGGCCAAAATAGTTAATTAAAATGTGGTAACTGACCAATTATCTGCAAGTCATCTTGCTACCCGTTGTTTATACAAAATATATATTATATTCGATATTTTACATGACTCTCCCAGTCCTCTAAGCCGAGCGGAACTGCCTTTTTTATTAGGATCGGAGTTAGTGTTCGTGTGTCGTATGAATAGATATCGTTGCAGGAAATTAAAATCCGTAAAACAAAATTGTGTCTTTGTGTCGTATGAACAGCCCTGCACGAAAACTAAATTTAGATTCACATCGTACATGCATGATCAGTTGCCAAGCGAAAGTACGGTTGACATTTAATTGAATTATTTTTTCTCTTTCCGGGATATTGTTTTAGTATGCTGATGCTGCATTAACAAATATAAATGTATATGAAGTAAAAACGCCAAAAATTAACAACGGTTGCGATAAACACCTATAAACATAGCAGATGCGTCTAATATCACTTTTAATGCAGCATTTTTATTTTAAATACATGTATTGATAAATCCACAAATAAATACCTCTAACAAAACTCGTTTTTAATTAGTGATTTAAATCCATCAATATGGCATAACTGACTCGAATAAGTCGGGAAACTCAAATATGATAAATAATTATCAATAATATGTCAAGCTCAATCTAAATTCCATTCTTTCTGTCTAGACATACGACCTATCCATGAATATGTTGACTGGTATATCCAAAAAAGAAACATATCTCCAAAAGATGCATTAGGAAGCTGCAATAATAATTGCGATGTGGCATCTGTTCAACATTTATACGATCAACCTTACTCTGAACACGTTTAAATGTAATAATTTATATTTTGAATAGTTTCTGCAAGATATATTTTCATCTAACACAAATAAAGTTAGTTCATCTTTTTACGAGATTTCGTAAACTATCAATACAAGCAAGCTTCAATGAACAAAAATATACAGTTAAACAAACGATAAAATGCGATAAAATTTTAAAGGCTGATGTCAAACATGTGCAATAATACAAAGTTCACTGTTGGTTTCAAATTACCACAAATCTTTTCAAAGTATTTTTGAATTTAGATATGACGCACCGGTAAACTATGATGCTGTGTAAATAACGCTACCTTGTGCGGGAATGACTTCAAAACGCTATCGGTTTAAATAAGTTCTAAAAACTCATACCACATATCAATGAATAGTTCTTTGTTCTTTATTCAGTTGTTTAGATAAGTTTTCGAAGTCAATAAGATTTTGTAATCAAATGATAAAACTTCCAGGACATGACAAAATCCGTCTAACCCACCCACCCCTTGGAAGGGGAAGTAAATAAAAATCCCCTATCAGCTATGTTAGATCCATCCGTTCGAGTAGCCAAGGAAGTTCTGCTTGAAAACATGTATCGTTATATAAACATGTCAAATTGATGGATCAAACTAATTTGATGAGCTGCATATACGGGCGTATTTACTATCTTATAATTGCACCGACACGAAAACAAACATCAATTAAGTATGTAACCTTGTCAAGATCTAAAATTAAAACGGACTGAACCCAGTTGCAAACGTGCATCTACTGTCAACAAACTAATGAGTTATGATACTAGATTGACGTACAATATGGCATGCATTATTGTGAAGCCAGCACAGAAATGTCATATCAAATGACATGTTGACAATGTAAACATGAAAATATCGTTAGGTTCTTCCTATGCATTATGTTACAAAATGAGGCATCAACATATTAAACTAAAAATATTTGAAATGGTACAACACTCAGCCGCTAACTTATACTCGTCCTTTATGTGAAAGTAGCAGTGTGTACATAGATATTTAAACAACTATTTTGAATAATGTTAAACATAAATCATAACATTGTTTACGAAATTATTATAGCAATACTTATTATGCACGTCAATTATTGTTTACATTTTTATGGATTGTTTACGGTGTCCATCATACTAAAAAGGACGCCACTATTTGTGAAGATAATGGCATTGATGTTCTTTTTTAAATACCAACTGCTGATTGTGAGGCCTGTCTATGTCCATACAATAAATAAAAGTAATGGCCATCGATAGTGAAGAAGAGTACGGAATTCAATGTAAATATGAATAAAGGCCCAATGCATGTATTTTCGACTTTTAAAGTATGTTTCCATTAGCCTCTCTAGGCCGAACCGTCAATTTAAAACATCACCGTTAAGTGGAACCAGTTAAAGGGACATACAGGGAAATATAAAATACAGTGCCAGGAGAAACAAAATGCACACATTAGTACTGGTTAATATAGAAACACATCGCCAAAAAGATCACACCTGTACTGGAATATCTGAATTCCATATAATCTTCGCTCACGATGGAGACCTTCCGGAAACACGTCTCACGCGAAATAACGCTGCGCTCACACCCAATATTAATTTTTTGTCCCTGCATCAGAACGTTTTAAATTGTCAGTAGAAATTGTCAGTCGAACTTATGTAACACAACGTATTTTAAACATTTCTCTTGAATGGTACGATAGTTCAATGTTTGAAAACTTTGTATCACTAGAGACATGATTTAATTGATATCGGATTATTTAAATTCAAAAGGAATATACAAGATATTCTCGGTACTGATGAACGTTCAAAATAGTTTGCTAATCGGAGTTTAAGCGCGTTTTATAGATAGCATTTATGAGTTAATATATCGATATGGAAAACCCTTTTTGTATCTTTATAGCGATGTAGTCAAATCGATCAATACAAAAGTATATACCATGAAAGAATTCGTCTTGTTAACAAACTACATTGTTCATACAAATCGACACCTATCAAACATATATATGCACAATTGCATACAAATGAACACAAATAGATGAAAAAGCTCAAATGCGACAAAAAAAATCTTCAAAAAATGAACTCTCTTGGATTCAAGTTTAAGTTGTTTTCTACGTTCCACTGAACAAGAGTTCGTTGCTGAAGGTCAGGTTAATGTAGCAGTATCATTAGTTTGAACATGACATATTTGGACGCTAGGTTTAAATTGTTATCCGCGTTCTTCTGAAAAAAGTATCCATTTCGAAAGGTCATGTTAATGTGACAACAGTTTACGTTGAACACACGTGTACCAATTAGCATCAGATTCAAACAAACGCTACCTACTGGACTGCAAGGCCAATGCTGTTATCGACATGCGGATTCAGACCTTTCCAGCAGTACTCACACCAGGCCTTTCAAGTCACAGTAGAATCACATTAGGCTGGATGTCGCATAAAACCCGGGCGGGTTTAGTTCCTAGTGGACACTTCTTTGTACGCACGAGCCCCGGTGCTATTTCGAGCCCGTTACTTGTAATATCGGCACTAGACAGGGCGACTTGTGCTCGCCGATTATTTTTTTTATATATATAAATGTTCATTTATTCGACAAAAGTGCGATACTGGAATATTTGTAACAAACGATATCCCTGACATCTTTTGTATAGTTTTTGCTGATGCTATTGCAAATTGTGCAGATACTGCTGTAAATCTTCAGTGGCAGATAAATGCTATCTTAATCTTAAAAAAACTGAGGTTATGGTATTTAGAAATGGGGGTCCATTACGTCACTATGAAAAATGGTATTTCAATAATTGTCCAATAAATATAACGTCCGTCTATAAATATATGGGCATCCTATATACCCCAAAGGTATGCTGGTCGGCTGCAAAAACATAATTAGCCGCTCATGGGCGAAAAGCATTATTTGCCATTAAAGAGTACCAAATTCCGTTCGGATATTTCTGCTGTACAGAGTTCTTTAAATTATTTGATGCCATGGTAACACTCATACTCACATTCGGATCAGAAATCTGGGGATTCACATATAGTGATTCAATAGGGCGTGCACAAATTGAAGCTTGCAAGTACTTTCTGGGCGTAAAAACTACGGTCAATAACTGTGTAGCTTTAGGAGAATGTGGTCGTTTACTAATGTACGTCATTTATCACTCAAAATGTATAAAATACTGGTGTAAACTTCTCCAGATGCCTGATAGAAGATATAAAAAAAACTGTTATAAAATGTTAAAGATGATATTGGAAGGCGAAATTGGGCTACGGATGTAGAGGAGTTTCTTTTTAAATATGGGTTCGGCTTTATTTGGCTCTCACAGGATGTTGGTGATATTGATTTATTCATGCTCCGTTTTAAACAACGCCTGACTGATTGTGCAACTCAAACCTGGTACGAAAATATAAATGACTCTTCAAGATGCGATACTTACAGACAATTTAAAAGTTTATTAAACACAGAACGATATTTAGACATAAAATGCCATTTCATTGCAGACAAGCGTTAGCGAGATTTCGTTGTTCAAGCCATAGGTTTCAAATAGAAATAGGTAGACAATTAGGAATACCAAGAAATCTTAGAATATGTGCACATTGTCAATTAGAAAATGAATCTGTAAAAACAGAGGATGAATATCATGTATTTTTTGAATGCTCTTAATATGCTGACATAAGGCAGTTCTATTTGTATAATTGGTTTCATGGCAGGCAAACTGTTTCTAATTTCTTTGATCTGTTAAGAAATGAAAATGAGTTTGTTATTACAAAAAATAGCCTTTTATGTTTACCATTTAATACGTTCTTCATATGGAACGTAATACTTGTAGTGGAAATATGCTTGTTCGTATTTGTTTTTTTGTTTTCACCATTCAATGATATTGTATATATATATATATATATATATATATATATATATATATATATATATATATATATATATATATATATATATATATAGGTAGGGACAACTCTCTGTATTATCTGTATATATATTTTTTGTACACATGATGTATTATGGGCAGGAGGCCTTTGTTTACAATAAACTTACTTACTTACTTCTATGCAGTCTAGAAAAGTAAGAATACATATGCTTAATTGATCAATTCTAGTAGACAAACGCGTATCAAAGCGCTTAGTTTATCAAAAACTAATACAATCAGGTAATGATAACAATATGCTTTTTGGTAGGTTTTGTAATTAGGCATTTTGTGTTTACAAGCGGAGACTCTCATGCAGGCTAGGTCATAAATATGCAAATATTATAATAGGGAAGATTCTGAGACAACAGAATCAATTCATGCATCACTGAGCAAAATATTCAAAACTGTACCGAAAACAATTAATGTGGGTGCTATCAGAAGTTTAGGTGTTTAAATATATCTTATTTCACTAGACTATGATTATCAACATGATTAAATCAAAATTATTATGTATCTAATGTGGGTATGTCCATGATTATAAACCGGGATTTATACATGGAACTCGACTTTGTATATTAATAAATTGCCGCGATTAGTTAGAGCTAAAAAATCAGCACCGGTCAGGTTATTTATTTCCTTTATTTTTATTGCTTCTTCCGCTTTGCAATAGCCAGATGACATAGACAGTGAAAATAACGAGGAAATCGGAACATCTCTGACATATAATTTTCACATGAAGTTGACGTTTAATTCCTGATTTGATGTACTCGGGGCGTTAACTTTTGTCAAAGTACTATAGTCTGCAAGAAAATGCGACGAGAAGAAAGATACACATTGTTAGCAACGTTAAATGTTTGCAGTCCTGATAAAATTATGTAAGCATTGTATAATAACTAGTAAGTATCGTATATCGCCCTTGTTAATATTATCAAATGTTAGGTTAGGTATGAATGACATGTAATCCTCGCCTAAAAGGAAAGTGTTGGAGCTGCTATTTACGACTTGAATATTATAGTTCAAGGAAAGAACTTGCAGATCAATGCGCGAATAGGGAAAGGTTTCATCACCATACGGCACAATTACAGATAGAAGTTCCAAAAATATCTATAAAGCATTATCTCTCGTAGTAAGTAAAATTGTACGACCCGGCATCTCGTTGAACAATTGTGTGTCTTCGACATCAGTGTCATAACATTTGCAAAATCGAAACAATACTTGCGAATTATCGCTTTTTACACGTTTATAAACATGCAGACTGCTTCCTGGAACTACAAATTCTGAGTCAAACACAAATACAATGAATCCTCTTCTGGCGTCCCTCATATCTGCGCCCAGGGAAAATTGCACCATATCATTATCCCGCCTAGTTACGCCCATGTTACGCCGGTTTAGACATCTAATTTGACACGGCTTAAAATCGATACAATAAGTCGATATGCTATTAGTGTCAGTTATTTAATATTTAACCAGTATTGAATATATATCTCAAGAGTAGTTGATTTTTATATTGTAGTGGAATTAAGAACGATACAATCTATTATAATCAATACAGAAATGTGCTACTTTTATGGTTTTTTTTATTTCGTGTTCGGTAAAAACAAGTTCTCCAATTTCACTAAAAGGCAAAAAGCAATCATATCATCGGAGCCATCGGAGCCATTGTCATCACATGAACTGCTATGTGTGCAATAATAGATGGTTGTATAAAATTACAATGATGATATCATAACTGTTTGAAACATTTTTGTATGACTGTTTATACATATTATATGCATTTATCACAAAGTAAGATACATTGAATCACATATAAACATCATTATATACTATGCATATGAACGTGTTGTGTACACATTCAATCGAAGATATTTTTCCATTCTTTACGTATATTTTTCTCGTCAATATGTATGTTGAGGTCGATGGCCTCCCCACACACACCGAACATCATCAGTGTATAGTGGTATTATCAATACAGGGATACATAATGCAGGTCACAATTTTCTTACGATACAGACTTATCAAAATACCCCTCAATTGAAGAATTGCTATGAATGATATAACTTGTGTATACTCAGAATACACATTGCGAAAATGGTATTCCATGACGATCAAAAAAGGTAAAAAAAAAACAAAACAAAAACAGTAAGACTTACTTAGTTTAATAATTGACTTCTGATTTATGTACTATTTTATCATAGTATGCTATCGCGTCAATTAAATATGTACGTTATACATAAAGGATGTGTTTTATCGTTAAAGCAAATATTTTAATGGCATGAACATGTAGAAGTTCAACAGATATTTCTTAAACATAGTTCTCGTCCCTAAATTACATTAATTATACTTTAATATAAAACTGCTCATGTATAGCTTGTCAGAATTGGTATGGTACTAGGGGGTAAAAAGCAGACATTAAAAGCTTCAATTGTATACACGTTGTGTACAATTGTAAAAATGGTACACGATTTTTATTATTATATATTACAAGAAAGTTGCTTCGTAACATTAAATTTTGTGAAAGCGTTCGCCTGTGCATGTTATTCATGTTTTGGTGTCACTTTGACGTCAAATCGTTTTAAACGTCCAATTCCTGTTTGGAATTTCGACTGGTGTCAGTAATATTTCCGCACATTTCTGAGTCTTGTGTCTTATTAGTAATTACATGCAAATGGCGTTTGATGAAAATAGTTATCTCTCTTACAGCCGTATGAAAATAGCTTGAATCTCGTACAAGTTCTTTTTCTTCACTATCCTCCAATCCCGGTGACAGTTGGACAAAGACAATTTAATATCATCGAGTGACCGTATGCATTCTTGCAATGGTGTCTTATCCGCTGGATGATAATCTTTATGATCTTCAACAGATTCTTCGTGGCGGGAAGTACATGTGCATTTTTGCAATAGGGTCGTGTCCGCTTGATGTGAATCTGTATCATCGTCAACAGTTTCTTCGTGGCGAAAATTGCATGTGCATTATTGTAATGGGGTCGTGTCCACTGGATGTGCATCTCTATGATCGTCAGCAGCTTTTTCGTGGCGGTAATCACGCATGCAAACCTAGTTAAAGTTAAAAAAAAAGTAATGCAATCCTACAAATTGTATATAATTACAATGTTAATAGAAAAATATTAGTATTTTCGGTTTCCTTACGTTGAGTCTGTAACATGCTTAATGTACTAAGTAATGTTAATGCATTGGGAAACAAACATATAATTCATTTTCCTTGTCATCTTTCTATAATTGTATGTTAGTAATACGTTTTTAAACGTATATATACCATTTTGTCTAAAAAAGGCAACGCAACGTCCCGTTCACAATATTAATTTATTTTACGATGAAGTTTTTACCAATAATCTGGTCAGAATTATCATGAATAAACAAACAATGTAAGTAATGTTTAGTCGACTAACGAGTTTTAACAGCATACATCGCTTAAACGATTGCTTTCCTAATTGAGAGTATTTACTAAAATTTAAATTATAAAATATAAATCCGTAAGACTTTAATTAAGCAACCTTTTATTTCTTATAATCAATCTAGCTTAAATATGTAGCTTAAATAATTGAGACGCACGTTTTAAACTATGTGATTTATACGTCTTCAATTTGAATTGAATACTAAATTGTATAAAGAGAAATCAATGTCGATTGTTAAATGTTCATGCTTATTGTTAAGAATGTTTATTATGTCGCTGCGTGTGCCAAAGAACATATTCTTTTAATTATGTCCATAGTAGGCTTTCGCAGTCAGGTCAGGTTAATGGGACAATCGTAATCTAGTACAGCCTGTCCCGTGCTCGGATTTTGTCGACTTAACCGGCTCACCCACTATGGTGTCACGATATTTCGGGCGCTTTGGTGAACAGGGTATCTGGGTAACCCAGAAGCACGAATAAAAAGAGCTGACAAAGGGCGGATGAACATATTTCAGTGTCAACGGCCAACCCAGGGGCAGTGGGCAGGTTACAAACCTATAAGGGTAATTAAGACACCACCGCTCTGCCACTAGTCCAGGGCACCTAAGACAAGTGCGAGTACCACTTCAGTCTTACTGCAAGGGGTACTGTCCTTCTACCTTGTAAGGATTTGGTTAATCATAGGCTTAAGGAATCAACTACTTCAAATCCGCAGCCGCAGTCCCCTATGCGGCCTGACCTTGTCTACAAAGTCATTCGAAAGACTATCGAAAGTGGTCGAAAAGGTCTCTGTTTAGACTAAACATACATGCAAATGAAAACAATCTCCTTCCAAAACAATCAGTCACCCTACAGACAATTGCATTCTTGTGTATCTGCTCTACTTAGACACGTCAATGATATACTCGAAGGTATGGAGGAACATTATCGCCATTGATCTGAGTACTGTGCTGCCTTCGATACAGTCGCTCATGACATTCTACTAGACGTGTTGCAAAAAACAATACGGTGCACGTAGTACGGCACTTAACTTGATAGACTCTTATCTTCGTCCAGGTAGCTGTCGTTTAAGTGTTAATTCAGCTTTATTGTCGGCACGTTCTTTGGAGTGTAGTGTCCCACAGGGTAGTTGTCTTGGTCCATGGCTCTACCCGACGTACGCTGGAACACTGTTTGATGTCGTTCCTCCGTCCATCACAGTCTACGGTTTTTCAGACGACCACACCGCAAACAAGCGATTCAAATCTACATCTTTTTCTGTTGAAAGATCTGCCATTCATGAACTTGAACGTTGCGCACTCCTAATTAACAACTAGATAAACGAGAATAAACTGAAAATGAACGCATCGAAAACTGAATTCATCATGTTCGGTAGTAGACCCCAATTAAATAAATGTCAATCTAAAGAAAAAGATATTGCTAGTGACACTGTTAAAGCAAAAAAATGCATACGGTATTTGGGTGCATATTTAGATGAAACACTGAATTTTAAAGAACACATCAAAATTAAGTGCCGTACAGCCATGTACAACTACCTAAAAATCAAAAACATAAGGAAATACTTAACAAAAGAAGCACCAGAAATACTCGTTTTGTCTTTGGTAATACCCCATCTTGATTATTGTAATTTCCTCTGGTATGGAACAATGCAAAATAAACAAAATGCAATACACTGGCTACCAGTAAAGGCCAGGATAACATTAAAATTACTGACTTTCATGTATAATTGTTCTGTTGGTCACGCGTCAAAATACCTCACAGAACTTTTAACAGAAAAAGTACCAGGGCGTAACCTACAATCTACAGTCTCGTATGACGGATGCTATGATGTTAAACGCACAGAGAAAACTTTCATGGTTAACTAGTTTTGTTTGTGTTACTGTTGTAGTTTTGTTCTTTTGGGCAAAAGAATAAAGAAAACAGGTGTACTTACCAGCGTTTACAAATCCATTCTGCAATGTTACAAAGGCGCAAACTTTTAAAACCCACATAGTCGTTGATGCTGATGATTTTGTTCGCGATATTTAAACTCACTTGTAATATCGGATGGGTTAAATACCAAAGTTAAGGACCATGCAAGTTCTGCTAGGTACTGACGAACGAAATATGTGATTTGCTAGCCGGTATTTAAGGCCTTTTATAGATATAATCTTATTAGTAAATGGTTGAGATGGAGTTACCTTTTTGAAACTTTTTCGCGATATCGTTGAATTGAACTATATACTAGCATTTACCATGAATAAGTAAGTATTGCATTTATGAAATATTTTACTTGAAACATTTAGATGCTTACACAGTTAACGTAGATTTATTTAGAAAATATCCCAACTGACAGTGAAAACTTCATGGTAGTTGGTAATTTCAACAGCCACTCTCAAAGCTGGGGATATGACCACATAGATAGACGTGGAGAAGAAGTGGAGACCTGGCAAGATGATAACAACTTAAACCTAATCAACAAGCCTGATGACCTTCCAACCTTTTACTCTAGAAGTTGGCACACTACTTCAACTCCTGATCTTGCTTTATGTACAGCTGACATACATGGCCTTGTCAAGAGGAAAGTAGCAGAACAACTAGAATGAAGCGACCACCGCCCAGTCCACATCATTCTGGAACACACTGACTCTACTTCTTCAACTCTACCCAGATGGAACTACAAGAAGGCCAACTGGACCTTGTACCAATCTGAGATAGCCGTCCTGTGT
The DNA here is from genome assembly GCF_020536995.1 of Dreissena polymorpha. Taxonomy (NCBI): domain Eukaryota; kingdom Metazoa; phylum Mollusca; class Bivalvia; order Myida; family Dreissenidae; genus Dreissena; species Dreissena polymorpha. The sequence continues at coordinate 74,852,353 of NC_068368.1, forward strand.
AAAGACATTATAATTGATGGTAGGGACATAAACCAAGTTGTAAAGGAGTTCAACAAAAGCATACTCAAGGCTGCACAAGAAGCTATACCTACAGGGGCAAGAAAAGAGTATAAGCCATACTGGAGTGAAGAATTGGAAGAGTTGCAGAACAAGTTATCAGAAGCCAGGGTGGAAGCTGAATCCAATCCCTCACAAGAAGCCAATCTGTCTCTACAGCATGCAAAGGCAAAATTCTTAAGATGCAAAGCTCAGAGGAAAAGCTGGAGAAAAAAAACTGCATCTCTCAATTTAGAACGAGATGGACGCAAGTTGTGGAGACTTACAAAGCAACTGAATGATGACAATGAAAATGCGAGGGGCTCAGTAACTTTGGAGGAGAACGGAGAGCTGTTAACTGGAAAACAAGCTGCAAATGTGTTTGCCAAAAATTACAAAGATGTCAGGGATATTCATGTCAACAGAGAGCGACAACGAGAAGCTAGAAAAGAACAGAGGGATAGGTGAGCAAGACGAGAATCATCAAAATCTATGAAACAGGAACTGACCATGCACGAGCTTCAGACAGCCATCAGACAACTGAAAGCAAAGAAATCACCAGGACCCAATGGAATTACCAACGAAATGCTAATTCATCTACGCAAGACAGCAATGCGCAAACTCCTTGACATATACAATTACAGCTGGAAACAAGGTAAACTTCCCCAAATCTGGAAAGAGGCTACCATGATTCCTATCCACAAGAAAGGAAAGGACCCTAAGAAAGCCGCAAGTTACCGGCCGATCAGTCTCACCAGCTGTGTTGTCAAGACAATGGAGAGGATTGTTAATGCACGCCTCAAGTGGTATCTGGAAACCAATGATTTGCTGGCACCCCAACAGGCAGGTTTCCGACAGTTTCGCTCAACTGAAGACCAGACTACTTACTTATCACAAGAGGTCGAAGACGCGTTTCAAGAACAGAAGGTAGCCTTGACAGTCTGGATTGACCTTCAAAGGGCGTTCGACAAAGTCTGGACCGATGGTTTACATGTGAAACTTATGAGAAACGGAGTTGACGGATCCATGCTGAGCTGGATCAAGGCACATTTATATAACAGGAGAGCCAGGGTTAGTCTGAACCAAACAAAAAGCAGGAAGTTCCTACTGCGCCATGGAGTCCCCCAAGGTGGAGTCTTATCTCCAACACTCTTTGTGCTTTTCATCAATGACATAGTGTCTGAGTTACCAAAGGGAGTAAAAGCCGCACTTTATGCAGATGACCTGGTGTTATGGTATAAGGAATATCATGCAACCACGGCCACATACAGAATGCAGGGAGCCATAGACAAGCTTACAGCATGTGCCAATGACTGGTGTGTTTCTATTAACAAGGAAAAATCATCCACAACACCATGTCCACAAAGCAAAGAGCTGGAAAGATCATGATGGAAGAAACACAGCTGAAGGAAGAAGATGAGGATACATACCTAGGAGTCACATTTGACAAGAGGCAAACTTGGAAGCCACATATCAGCCGTATTGAAAGAACTGCCAGAAGGAAACTTGATTTGATGCGCAAACTTGCTGGAATAACATGGGGTGCTAATGAGCAAATATTGAAAACCATATACCTGGGCACAGTGAGACCCACAATGGAATATAGCTCAGCAGCATGGTCCACTACAGCCAAGACCAACCAGCAAGCCCTCGACAAGGTACAGAACCAAGCACTGCGAATCATAACAGGGGCCACCAAGTCGACACCCATTGCCTTCATGGAAAAACTTACTGGTATACAGCCACTGCATGAAAGAAGACAAACTAAAGTACTACTACAGGCTGAAAAGTTCAAATCCCTACCTGACCATCCAATAAAAGCTAGACTTACAGAAGGTACTAAAAACCGGCTGAAGAGAGGTAGTTTTGTACACCAAGTGAAGACACTTAACAGACAGTTTGTACAACAGCTGGACACTCAAACAACTCCACTCAGCTCTGAAGACATTGTAAATCCAACAGCAAATGATCTGTCAAAGGTAAAAATCAGACTTACTGTCCCCCTACTTGATTCAGAAGCACAAAATGAAATCATTAAAAGAAGTCATACCTTAGCCATGATAAACGAGGATTTCCCATCAGATCTGTGGACACATGTATACACAGACGGATCAGCTCCTAAAGCCGTTGAAGACGGAGGAGCTGGGATCCTCATCAGATATCCATCAGGCATAAATGAAACACACTTCATGGCCACAGGAAAAGGTGCAGCAATTACAAAGCTGAGACAGAAGCACTCATGAAGGCAGCCTCTATGATTGAGAACTCACCTGAAGATACCATCTCAGTAGTATTCCTCACAGATGCAAGATCAGTCCTTGAAGCTCTGACAAACAACACCTCCCCAAAACTAGCTAAACTTATGACAAGACTCAGCAATAACCACAACATAGCACTCCAGTGACTACCTGCCCACTGTGGAGTGTCAAGAAACGAGGAAGCTGACCAACTAGCCAAATAGGGAGCAAAAACAGAGCAACCAAATACCCAGTTTACATACAGAGAGAAAGTCACCATCATAAAAGCAATCACCAGGCCCCAGCAAGAACAAGATGCTTATCACGTGCTTAACAGAGCAGAACAAGTAGTGATGGTTCGACTACGCTCAGGACACAACAGACTGAATGCCCTCTTGTACAGAAAATACAAGCTTGTACCCTCACCACTCTGTCCATGTGAAGAAGAGGAACAAACTGCTAAACACGTTCTTCAAGGATGCAAAAGACACGACCAGGAGCGAGCTGCAAAGTGGTCCGAAGACACAACCCTCAACAGAAAACTGTATGGAGGTCTGGAAGATCTAAGACGGACTACAACATTCATTGCAGAAACTGACTTGATTGTGTAGCGCGAACGCCAAGAAGAAGAAGAAGAACGCAGATTTATTTCACCAACATTAGCTTTGACTTTTATTATGAAAACGTAACACAATCGTTGTTTTCTAGATACAAACGAGGAACACAATTATGAGAGAAAGATATAGCGTTCATCATAATTTAGTAAGAATTCCGCATCACCAATGTCGATATGGTAATACAGATTATATATTTGTTCTTAAAGGCAATCATATATATGCCTTTATACTATGGCAGATTTACTTGGTATTAATTTCGTTTCATTTAGAAATATGTCTTATTTTACGCCTACCTTATTCTCCTCTGACTTAATTTTACTCCATCTTATTCTGCTTTATCACTCATTTTTGTAAACACTCCATATTGCGTCTTTTGCTGTTTTTCAAACATATTGCTAGGTCAGTCATAATAATTGTTATTATAGGTTCGTAAATATATTCGCTCATTATCCTTCTTTCACTTAATATAACTTATTAATCATTCTTCACTCTTCTAACTATATCCTTATTGATAACACATTATAACAAATGACCCGCATATCCTGTAGATAATCAAAGTCAAAACACTGTTTTCAGATCTTTGAATTCAGAATTAATTATTGAAATATATAAGTTTACGACTACAGGGGATATGTTCCTGTAAATATGAAATGTTAAATCGAGTATGATCCATTAACATTATCTTTACTCTTTGGTATTTAAGTGTTAATATAAGCAGTTATACATATGCATTAAACTATCATATAGAATGGTTCAACGGATATTCAATTATAGCAGTTTATTTTGATATCAGTATTTACACCTTTAAATTTAAAAATGTTCGTTAACATACATTTGATGTATAAAAAGTGTCTATTCATTTCCACCAATTATACATTTTAAAAACATCCGGTTTTACATGGTCTATACGGTTCATTTAAATTATAACCTAATTGAATATAAAACGGTATATTATTATTTCGGTAAAAAGCTACAAACACCATAAAAAGATATACTTAAATTCCAAAAAACTCATCGACAAATTTATTCCATCAATTAAAAATGAACACCGATGACTTTATGTATCAGTACCTCTTCGTTTACCTGCAAACCACGCATATCAGCATTGCAAAATAAAGCACAGTATATTCCCGATATATTGTACTTTCAATAATTATTGTGCATTGTAGTAGTGGCATCCATAAACAAAATACGACGGTATATCTTGACATTTATCCGCAAAACGTATTATTGCCAAAGTTTCCAATGCATAGTGTTGGCATTACTAACAAATAGATCTGGTATGAGGATGAACTTGCAAAAGGTCGTCAACACTACAGCACGAAATAATGACATATCTACACGCAATCACCACATAAGTATCGCCGAGAAAACAAGTATGTATTGTGTCGTTCTGGTAGATACATGTGTTCGTATTGGCGTGGTGGGCGCCTTTTTGTGATGATATGAAAGTAAAAGATAATATTCCGTTTATAGACTGAATGAGTTAAACGACTGTATTCTACTTATCATCTCTCACATAGTATTTGTGTTTCAATTCAGCCCATAGTACACTTCAGGTATGTGTGATAATTTTTACACGTTCCGATTTCCCAGACATTCTCCAATTTTTGTCTTACAACTTTCCCTCACAGGCTCTTATTTCACATTCTCCCAATTATCTCAACGGTTCTTAATTCCCTCACAGGCTGCCACTTCCATCACATTGTCCCATTTCTCTTAAGGGTCCCTAATTCCCTTACAGGCTCCCATTTTCCTCACGGGTTCAGCTTCTAGTCTCCCTTTTCCTTCATAGCCTCAAATGTATCCCTTAAAGGCCCCATCGTCGTTTCAGGTTTCCTTTTCTTAAATGATTCGATTCTCCTCGTTTTTATTTCCCTCAAAGGTATGTGACCCTCATAGATTTCCATGTCCCTCAATGATTCTCTTTTCCCTAAAAGGTTTCCAGTTCCCTCACATATACCCATTTTACTCACCTTTTCCCCTTCCAATCACATGTTCCATCTTTCCTCAAAGGTTTTCATGTTGATCGGTTTCCAGTTCTCTCACAGGTTCCGTATACTCCTAGAGGATTTCCAATCCCCAGGCAGGTTCCCGTTTTCCTTACATGTTCCAATTTGTATAACTGCATGGTGATGGTTGGGCTTAATGGTCTATACGTGATAATTATATGAAACTTCTAGATCCCAACACCAGCAACTTACTGATAGATTTTGCAATTTCCTTAGACATTATCATGTATCAAACAAAAGGATGCACATTAAAATTGACTATAACGTGAACTACTGTACGAAAAATCCTTTAATTTATGTACGTCAAGTATAGTTTGTTTTGTTGTTGTTTTTTTTTGGGGGGGGGGGCGGGGGAGCAGAGGACTTGTTTTCGAAAGAACGTGCGCCTCTCTAAAAATGTGTTTTATAATTTTGTTTACAACAGATTACTACCTTTATCTTTTCTTGCATGTGTGTAATTGTTGGTCGATAATCGATATTCACTCAGGGGTTATTGGTTGGTTGTATTTATGTGTGCGCTTACTGCTGAGTGTATTCAAGAAAACATCACCAAAATTAATTATTCTTGCTTCTATCATACACTTCGCATGTTCTTCCTGTTCGATTCATGAACAATGTATAAAACAACCACATCCAATGGAGGAACAATCGCTTTGATCATCATCATACGATTGCTGTATTTAATTCTGTTTTTCTTGTAAATTGCCTGTTTAAATTGTTTGAGTGCATTCTCATTCATATGTCAATTCGAGAAACATTCAAACCATGCGACATAATACATAATTTCCGCTGAAGATGTGACATTCTAATAATAATTGTAGGCAATAATTAATCGAAATATGTTATTTTGTCACGTGAAGTGCATTTTAGTCAATGTGTTACTTGTCAGTTGGACACGTGTTAGTCACGTGCCAGTTAGTCAATAAGTCAATTGGCCACTTGTCACTTGGCCTCTTCTCAGTTGGTAAATGTCCATAAATAAAAAGCAAGAACGCAACTTGAATATATGGATATAGTCTGATCAATGAAGTACATGTGCTATTTATAAATGTATTTAATCACGTTATTTTAATCGTAAGATATGTTAAACAACGTAGCCATGTTCCTGAGAACCATACTGCCCTAAAACATGTTCAAAACAACAACACTTTTTTTCATATTTGATTCTCATTATTTTCTTATTAAAAGTATGTTTTCTATTCCGCTGTTATAATATGGGATAAGTATACATTAAAATTATATGCAACATTGTCGAATGCTACAACAATCATTACTTTGTTTCACTTACCAATGGTGATGGGTTTTATAAAGAGAAACGATCCACATTGATGAATATGTTATTCAGAACATTTGAAGCATTATATATGCTAGATTTTATTGGCGATTTCTTGTCTTCCGTTGGTTTTCGTCGCTTGGCAATAATGGCGTAATTATCGGCGACGAGCGCAATTAAAAGGTCGGCTCTAGGTAGCAACATCCGGGAATCTAAAGAACTCGGAAGAGGCAAATGTAAACTCGATTCATTTGCATCTGCATTTAATTGAAAGTCGTATTCACTGAGTCTGATTATTTAATGTGTTTTATTTTTCCATCGGATTTTTGCACTCTACCAGTATGTTATGAACGTGTAATTTTAGTGCTGTTGTAATGCTATCTTCTGTAATAAGACACAATCCATTTAACATGTAATCATTTGAGGTCATAATAATTTCAGCCTCATTGTTATGTACTTACTGTGCAATAGTCATGTATACATGTGCATTTAGTGTTCGTGTACACCATTTAAATGCGAGTAAATAAGTACAATCCTTTTCAACACATAATTCAGTATCAGGCATAGAAGCAGAATTGTTAAAAGCGACCATATCAACTCAAAATTGCGTGTGTTCGTTAGTGTTCTACATCGAAAGATGCATGAGATAACTTGTTTCTGTTTCTGGTGTATTATTCTTTTTATTTCTAGATACATCTTACAATTCTGGCCGCAATGTTGCTTTGGATTGGTCGTTCATAGGCGGTGAAGCTTGTTATAAATATATTTTTGTGTTTACTTTATTATATTTGACTATTTTTTATAAAATTGATCAGATACTGACAGATGTTCTTATGTTCCTTTTTATTTAAATTTCTATCAATACATTCACGAGTATATGATGTAAAGCTTTTTCAGTTTGTGTCTTTAATTCTACAGTATGGTGGTGTGGGTCGATGTTTCACTTCTACATTAAATTTGTTATCGATTCTTGTTTATGATCTAGACTATTCGATGTGTAATTAAATTTTTGCGCAATCATGGAAAACAAGATTACTTTCGATTTGCAAAAAGCTTAAAATAGAGTTAAGGACTATTTTCTATAAGTTTGTTGCTATATGCGTGTTAAACTTGGATAAAACAAATCATAAGTAGTGATACTATTGACTATGCTGTAAAACATAAACATATGCTCTTTGCTCTTTTGGTATATGCTCTTTGAATAGATATCCATGTAGTAAGCACACATTTAAAACGAAAAGCATATTTTTGTGTAAGCCGAGCGGTAGGTGTGTTTAAGGTGATAATAGTGGAAAGCCTGTAGGAACATCATGCCGTTTCGTTTGCATGCTATACGTTTATTAAACTTATACATTGTTGTACTTAGAATTCAAGAATTAATATGCCGATGGTTATTCGCGTTACAAACATTCATTGAAACACGTATAACTTTTGTATTCTTATTCTATAATAAGATCATTCAAATTTGTGTCACAATACTATACCATGTTTTGTATACTGTCAACCAGATACTGAAAAGTTTCCTATTTTTTCATTACTAAGTAATACTGTAATTTTATTTTAACAAGTGTGGTGGTCTGAATCGTTGCGTCAATTCTTTGTGATCATTCATATTCACAATTATATACAATATTTTTAGGCAGAGTTGACAATGATTCATTTCAAACCTCGAGAATCGTTAATAAAAAAAATACGTTAAGCGTCCTTTTTTCAACTATTTAGTTCAGTAGCAGTTTAAGCATACATTAACGAATACAATTTATCCATCGTAATACAAAGTTTTAATATTGTAGATTGTTTCCTCCATATTTATGTTTATACCGATTCTGGCATTTTTGTGACAGTACCAGAGTTATTTAAAAAAAAGAATCTGATTCGCGATAAGTGCGATTTACCTACTGTTATATCCCTGTTAGTTATATGGTTCATCGTAAGTCGATAACACATTGAAACAAGAAACCGTCGGAGACGGGTGATGCTCCCTAAAGGTTTTTTTGTCACAATATTGCACTATATATTCAGATAAAAGGAAACGTCTTGAGGGCACAGTAGTTGGGGGAACACTAATTTTTTTTATAGAAAATTTCAAAGGGCCATAACTCTGTGAAAAATCATCCGACCAGAACTCGCTGATAATATGCACATCTCCTCTTGGTAGTGAAGCTTCCCATAAAGTTTCATTGAATTCCGGTCATTAGTTGCTGAGAAATAGCCCGGACAAGAATTGCACTATATGTACAGTTAATGGAATTTTTCAAAAATTGCAAAGGGCCATTACTCTGTGAAAAATCATCCGACCAGAACCCGCTGATAATAAACACATCTCCTCTTAGTAGTGAAGCTTCCCATAAAGTTTCATTGAATTCCGGTCATTAGTTGCTGAGAAATAGCCCGGACAAAAATTGTGCACGGACGGACAGACAGACAGACAGACGCACACACGGACAGACGAAGCGGCGACTATATGCTCCCCCAAAATAAATTTTGGGGGAGCATAATAAACTATATATTACATTTTACCTCTTAAGTTAATGTCATATCGCGCGTATCCATAAAAAGATCAAACATAGAAAGTAAACTAAGTGTATTGTTTCTAGTTTAAAACCGGGGTATTCGATATAGATCAATTTATTAAGATTAACATTGTGCGTTCTGTTTTATTAGCAAATAGATAAATTGATTTACGAAAATATGTACGTACAGCTTGATTTAAAGCGGTAGTTAGATCGTTGTGAGATACATGATATGCAAATATGCGCATAAACCTATTAACTATTATTCTACTACTCCAGGTATTTTCGCAACAAAGGATGCTTATTCAATCGTGAAATGAGATTAGTGCATTGGTTATGACAAGCCAGTATTATCGTGACACTCCTGCGCTACATAATTTTAAATTATACCCATGAATTGTTTCCTTTATTGGCGTCGCACTCAAGTGCGGCGACTAGTATGTAATACGTTTTTTTTCGCTTATGTGAGAAGTTATTTTACGGATCAATGTATATATTTTTGTTGTCAGAATATCTTGCATGGTGTTGATTTTTTGTGTACATTAGTGTAAATTAGTACTGCATTTGTTACTTTTACATTTACTACAACATTTATTGCCAATAATGCAAAGCTAATTCGTTTAATTAATAACTGATCACAGGGACTGGGCAATAATAAAAGATCACAGGGACTGGGCAAATACGCGAACCGGTGAAACTTTCTGGTTTTGTATACAAACAAAAGTTCTTTGTTCCACTATCCTAGCAACCAACTAGTTACTAATAAAGGCGCTATAGAGCGCGAAGCGCGACACGAATTATTAATTGTAATAATGAGTCTTGATAAAGGAAGCAGCCGCTTATCAATGAGGAGCACCATCACAGCACACTAGTCTCATTACTATCAAGTCCTCCTACGGGTTATTTTTTAAGAACCACATATAGAAAGCCGCAGGCCTGACCCGTATCCTGCCAGTGATATGGACCCTTTGGTATGGACCTATAACCCCGCTCACTATCCAGCGTTTAAACTTCCGGGTTTACATTTAAACCGACTATTAATAGCTTATTTATATCTTAGTTAAAAGGTGATTTTTCAGGCCGTTCCGTAGTGTAGTGGTTACACGCTTGCTTCACATGTGAGAGGCCCAAGGTTCGAGCCCCAGTAGAATCAAATTATTTAATTTGTGTTCAATGTTAACTTTTTGTTTTGATGTAGACATTTTAGTTGAAATAAATATGCTGTTTTATTGTAACCATTTTTTGTTTTTATTATGCCCATGAAATATATGTGTGAGAGGGTGGGGGGGAGGGGTTCGTAAACACATTAAAAATTTAACAGTGTTTACATATCAATGAGTACTCACCCCCTATCGTAAATGAGCAACGTAAGAATAAGTTCAGAATCATCTCCCCTTGAAGTTGAGAAAAATATGAAATAACGCCTACAAGATGAAGCAGATTTTTTAAAACCTACACAGTTCTGTTCCATTAATGAAAACTGCACACGGATGCCAGTAAAAAAAAAGGAAACCAATGTAAATAAAATTAACTATGAAATATTTGGGGGTTACAACAAAAAATCATAGATAATGGTTATTTGGGGGTTATAACACAACATCATAGATAACGATTATTTGGGGGTTATAACACAAAATCATAGATAATGGTTATACAAGTATCTTTTTTTATTTTGTTTAAAATAATCGGCAAATATATTAATATTTACAGTAGAAATAAAAATCGCTCCATGTAACTTCATTGAGTGCCCTTTACACTGAAAGTCCCGACGCCCTTTGATGCTTTGAATCAATACTTATCTTGTTCATTATCTGCTTTGAGTGTGTGTTAATGTCTTTGGTTAAATCGTTAAATAAAACGCGATTAATAGTGTTGCAAGGTTTCCTTATTTATGTTTGTTCAGACAATTATTAAGAACATTCGCTTTACATTTAATCATGTCTAAATTACCTTACATGTGTATAGGACTATGACTTAAGATGACTTTCTTTACTATGTATCATACGCTTTGAATACAAAAATAATATAGTTGATACTTATCTCTCTTTAATTGCATTATGTCTTGTCGTTATATTACAATTTTAAAGATAAATGGTAATTGAATGAAAATGTATCATTTTTATTATGTCCCCCACCACTATAGTGGGGGACATAATGTTTTTGCCCTGTCTGTTGGTTTGTGTGTGTGTGTTTGTTTGTTTGTTTGTTTGTTTATTTGTTTACCCCAACTTTAACTTTTGCAATAACTTGTGCAATATTGATATTTGGCATGCATGTATCTCATGGAGCTGCACATTTTGAGTGGTGAAAGGTCAAGGTCATACTGCAAGGTCAAAGGTCAAATATATAGCTTCAAAGCGGCGCAAAAGGGGACAAACACATAACTTGTTGCATTTTAATTTTAAGAATTATGTGGTTAAAAGGTATTTAATTTTTAATATTTTTTGAATAAAGCTGGGTCAGGTGTGGGATTCATAGCTCCTTAAACCACCTCTGCTTTGTTTCGTGTGTTCAAAGGCGATCATCCTAGTTTTGTTAATGTTTGTAAGTTGGATATGTACGTATTTGTTTTGCCTAGTGCATTTTCTTTGTGTCTCACTTTTCGGCGCTTGGGTCCTTTTGATAAATGAAAGAGCGCATTGTTTCTCTCCTGTTGATGCAGCTTAAGTTTTGTGTTATGTGTATTTGTGTTAAATTTATAGTTCGTCTTCTAAATAAAGTGTAAACTTTTTACAGAACTTCACTTTAAAATAAGGCGCTTACTTATATCATAAAGCAAACAAATATTTGAAATATATGAATACACTCGGGACTGAATTGTATTCATCATTCAAACTTTGTTTTGTTGACGTACGTGTTTTCTTGTGTTTCCAACTAGGCATTAAGTTACGTAATTTAGTATTTTGTTAAAACAAATATATTCACATGAAGCATTGCTTCAAGTTAGTATAGAGTTTATGTTCGCGAGATATTAAGGAACCGTTCAAACCGTTTAAACGATAGGTATTGTGTTTTAATTTTGAAGGTACGTCATCCATTTTTAGACGCATCGGCCACCTACATTAGAATTTAAGTGTATATATTTAAGTCAATTATTAATGTATACTATGAAGAACAAGTAAGAGTCGTGTACATGCTATCATGTCATGTTTTGAATATTGAACATGCTTGGAATAAATATAAGACTTATGCACATAACTAATATTGACAGGGTGTTTCGTGTTTGACTTTTTGCGCATATTTTACTTCAATACTCATTTCGTTCTTAACGATAACGATATTTAGCTTTTCAGTAATTACATCTTTTCAATTGTTGTCATTTAATCGACATATTGCTTGCATCTCATACCATGGCGATTGACTATATACGTTTATACCACATTAAAAGACGCCCGATGACCTTTGATTACTTTGCAAGAATAGTGCATAGTTTTACATTAATAAATGTCTCAAACGAATTTTCAAAAGAGTCACAGACAGAAACGCACAATGAGAATCAATTACACATGTGTAAGTAGTTAGTCAGATAATTAACACATATCTTTCATGCCAAAACTTTCTGCAAAAGAAGATATACAAAGCTGACCTTCATTTACTCGAAAGTGCATTAAAATTAGTACAAAAATTACGCTCAACTTATTTATGCTTACTGCGTTTTGTTTCAGTCACATGAACACAAATTTGAAACAGCCATATACACACAGAAGCCAAAAGTATTATTCTTTGTGTTGGGCATTTATAAATATATCAACACATTATTGTTTGCAATATAAATTATTTGTCATATACACGGAAAATACACAATTGACTAGTCATAAATTCAACCGTAAAAATATTGTAAGATGATTGTGCTTAATTCCTATATCAAATGCGGAACACGCTTTTCTGTGTATGAAGTGTACACAGAACCACCTGTCCGGATGGTTTATACCGGTGTGCTGTATTGCTCTTTATCAGCCCGGAGTGTTGAATCTAAACTTTCGTACGGAACACTCTTCACGTCCGTCCTACAAAATTTTAATGACAAAACCAACATTATGATGTGCATTTTGGGGATTTTCGTATCAGCTAATAATCATTAGGCACCCATTAAAATGTTATGAAAACCATGTTGATTACTAATTAAGTGCACACATACCGTGAGTAAAATAAATAATGACTTTCCTGAAAACATTTAGTATTTTTCAGAAAGAAGACTATATAAATGTTTATTTACCTATTCAATTGTGATTCAAGCGCAGCAACTGAAAATATATATAATAAGTCTCTAACATGATGATGCAGTTAAAACAACAGTTGTGTTATTAGTACTATTCACAATATAATTATAAGTAGTAGTTTGTTAATGCGTGTAATTGTTAGTGAAGCATGTATTTGAGTGAGAGTAAATAAATTGTTATTCAAAACCCAAAATCCTTGCTTACCATGAGACATATTAATTTCGGCTAATGCCAAAAACGAAATTTGTTCAGGCGTAGTTTCGTCCATGTCATCAGTTCCAGACACTGGTATAGTCATAACTGCTCGTCTCAGAATATGAGGAGTTAGTTCCATTATTTTGTTTTCTTCTTCGAATGTTGGTTCATTTGCATTGTCAGTTCTTGCTTTGCTCGAAGTATTTTTAACTGTAGCAAACTCAGCAAACTGTCTCTGTATAACCGATATTTCATGGTTATTCACGTCGTTATACATATCAGGACTATCCAATGGCATCACCACAATTTTTTTAGGTGTAGTATTGTCATTGTCTATCGTAGTATTGTTGATTACTGAAGCATTGATAAGTAAACATTCAAGAAACGACACTTTCGAAACTGTATTTAAATAAGATAATAATACATAATAAACCCACCTGTTCGCAGGATTAGATATCAGGACTATCCAATGGCATCACCACAATTTTTTAGGTGTAGTATTGTCATTGTCTATCGTAGTATTGTTGATTACTGAAGCACCCATAAAATGGATGTCTTACCTATTTGGCGAGGTTTATATTTCCAATATACTCAGAAGGACAAATTTATTGCAACGAAATTCGTTACTCCCGCTGCTGCTGCTATGACTTTAGTAGATTCTTTGCTCCATTCTGCTAAAATACAGTAAATACAGTGCTTTTGTAGGTACAGTATTTCGGTACTGTTGTATGAAATAGATTCTCGGTAATCCGCAGTTGATGTTTATTAAACCACATCTCTCAATACTCTACTTAGCATATTCATGTCTGTTCTTTAAGCCTACACATTTTGGTGAATGCTATTCATCAAGTACAATTAATTTAATACTACCCATGAAAATAATTTAAAACTCACTATATAATATATATTTATATAACTACTACTTTTTGAATTTACGTTTAACATAAATTATCATGATATGAGTAATGTGTAAATTTACGCATGCGTGCTTTTCTAGTTAATGTTTGACTGGTCATTCATCTAGAATTGGACTCTTCAGGTAGCTATTAAAATACCACATATAAAATACAAGCACACTGGAATGTGTTATTGCTTCGCCAGATATTCAACTGAATAGTTCTACCATGCTATTCACCTTTTATTTGTGTAATAAATAAACTGCATGATGGACGTGTGTTATGCAAACACGGTTTATAGCGAAGTTATTCTGAAACACCTCTTATATCGATTTAATATTAAAAAAGTTCAATTTTTTATACTTACATTTTGATTGTTCATTCTCAGATTCTACTTCAACTACTGTCTTAGTTTTTTGTCAGCCTTCGTTGTAAACACACCAGTTTCTTCTGTTGTGATAATGGTGTGACCTTCCTCAGTTAAAATATAATACAATATTTCACGATGCATAAATGCATTTCCCAAATCGAATTAAGTAATGTAAAAGTATTGTTGAAAGCTTATATTGTCTTAACCAAGTATATAAACAAGACACTGTTCTATATTTAGAATGTCCGCAGGGGAGAAAAAATAAAAAAATATTTCAATGATACCTGCTTAAGAATATTATATATATATATATATATATATATATATATATATATATATATATATATATATATATATCGAACTTCGTAATGTGCTGCACAGATGTGGTCGTTGTACACTCTGAATACAGGAGACCTTAACAAAATGCGTAAATTATGTTATGATAATCATACCAATTTGTATGCCATACCTCATACTTGATCAAGAGATAATTTGAACATATATAATTTTAATTTATTTAGACAAGTGACCAAGTGACAAACAGCGTTTCCTACCACACAAAGCAATAGACACAAACACTCAACAAAGTAACGAAAAAACAAAACAATAACAGCATAAAAAATAACACCTCTGTGCAGGTCTTACAGAACGTTTTACTTTCACCAATAGGCAAATAGAACCTGCATATTTCGAAAGTGTGTATGCAGAAACTCTCGCATAGGCACATTGTATTAGTAGAAAAAAGTAAACATATTAGCAGGTTATTTGGGGAAACGATGCATCAAAGATGCGGTTCTTGATAAACCTTCAGACATTTAGTTTAAGGATCTAAGTGCAGTTGACTCTCATATGCTGAAGATTATGCAACCAAATAGTCATGGATCGTTACAAATAATAAGTCTGTTTCTTGACCACAGCGTCCTGTCAAAGCATGTCGAGTCATTTTCAATTAAACATCATTTGGATTAAATAATGCTTTAGCAAATATGCAATTCACCATTATCAGAACTACATGTATTGACATAACTGCATAAATTAAACAAATCATAACAGCCCTGCTACAAACAAGGCTTCGTCAGTGTCGTGCACGTAGTGCGTCACCATTTATCAAAAGTATGTGTGATTAGACAGTGCACTGATCCAATCCATCCGTGACAATACTGAAGCGGAAAACAATTGCTGAGCTGAAGATTGACGGTCGAAACGTTCAGATAACCTTATATACTCCCCAAAACAGATGAGGGCGTGAATTAAACTGTTTTGTTCTGTCTGACCAAACTGCCTTTTCATGACGAGGGAATATATACAAATAGGATTTAAATCATTTTCGAGTCATCTTCTCGGAACGAATAATGAAAAACATTACAATCATTTACTTCTTCAATTTCACGTAAAAATAACAATTATCATATGCAATTTTTCTCTGTTATCAAATTTGTACGTATACAATACATGATGTATATATTAATATTCATATTTCATATGGTTAGTAAGCTTACCTTGAACGAGAACCGTAACTGTTATGCTAAAATGTATATCTCCGTAAATGAATTAACTACACTGCCATTGGTCACCGGACTTCATAATCATGTCAGCGGATATTTTGCATAAGACAATATGGTCTTCGATGCACGAACACTGAGTGTCAGTAGTTTGCAGGGGAAATAAACGACATTCTTGTTCACTTGAAACATATAGTTGTTGAGCGTATGCACTTGCAGGAAGATATTTAGTACTCTCATCGCCGACCTTCCGTCCGTCTTTTCGTTTGTAAGTTGTTCCCGCGTCATGTGCGGGGATAATTAAAATTATTGAGAGAATTCAATTGAAACTTCATATCATGGTAGAGATCTTTAACGGAAAAAGGTTACGCGCAATGCAAGAATCATAAGGTCATACTTATGTTTTCAGAAGTTATTGCGTTTAGTCAATGTTTGTGCGACGAATATCTTCCTTAATATTGCAATTACTCAAAGAAATAAAACTGTACAATTGCAGAGACCATTGAGATCGAGTTATTATTAATGGAGTTTTCGCGTTTGTATTGCCCATAACTTATTTTGGAGCACTACTCTGCAAGTATAGAAGGTATTCATATAAACATTCATATCGGTATGTTGTTAATAGAAAAACGCCGAGTAGAAAACAATAAAGATTTCTTGAGTGTTTTACAGATGAATTACCATTTCCATAGTATGTTTGATGTATTACCCTTAGTGTGTTTGCAGAACAAACAAAAAACCTTTTATTGTCGTTTGCAGAGCATAACTCGAAACGTTTTGAATGGATCCGAAATTAATTTGTACATTAACAAAGGGTATTGAAAGGTAACGCAGTGTACAAGAAGTATTACTTTTTATTCAATATTAACAGAGGTGTTGTCATGTGTAAAGTATCGTGTTCATTCTTTCTGATATTCCATAACACTGATTTTGAGGTGAAACTTCATAGATCAACAGATATTATTGTAGGTAAGTGTAGAGATAAAACAACTATACATCTCTCCTCTCTAAATGTATAAATGTATAAATTGCCCTTAGACTGTTACTTATGCAGAGTCCGATTTCATTTTATTGTGCACATTATAATTCGAAATGTTTGTAAACAAATTCAAATTCATATTCCAATAAATACATTAAATGCGTCTGTTTCTCCAATTTTAATGACAAGATAATACGTTATTGTGAAAATAATTCTTCAATGGCATTCTTTAGTATCAATATAAACTGTAATTTGAAAATCAAAATTTATTTGTGAAAAATGAGTTTTGAAATGTTATATTATGGCGAAAAACTTAAGTGCCTATAGTGCTTTAATTATTTGTTTCAGATAAAAACATCCACAACCGAATAGCTTTTGCGAATATTTAAAAATAGTGTAACGTGTCGTTCGACCGAGCGTCGGTCTTTAGTATGGTTCAGTTAAATTAAAAATACGATAACATGTAATATAATTTTTCTTATGCTACCTTGATGTATGATTCACTATTAATAAAATAATTGGTTTGAAACAGTGAATCAATAATAATCATAATGCTATGTAATTTCTTATTCAAACGACACTATTCGAGCATCATTGTTATGAATTTATATTATCATCAATCTTTCCACATTTATTAACAATATACGGTAGCGCGTCTTGTGTATATTGAAAGCACACGTAAATACATGATAGATTCACAGATCAAGTAATTCCAAACTTGGGATAGATCTGCCGAGCACATTTTACGGACTGTCGTTATCAAAACCAACTTTCTTTCCATGTTTAAAAGTACAAGAAGATATAAATTATTGTCTTTTTTCAATGACACGAAAAATGTGAATATTTAGAACGAAACTGGTCGTTCCCGGCACAAATAAGGAGGAAATTCGCTTCAAACAAATATCGATCACTAAAATTCGTTCATTTACATACACATTGTCGACAGTATTGGTTAACTACAAATTATTTCTTGCTATTGATGTAATAAGACCATTAGAAGCATGTTGGCATGTTAAGTTAATTGCATGAACGTATAGTTATAGATGCTATTCAAACATAGACCAACGGCCCTAATTCAACTTATATGATCGTTTTTCGAATATCAAACGTAACGAATAAGTATTGTTTAGGTAACCATGTTGGCATAATAAACAACTGCATGATGATGTTAATTCTTAATAACTCCATGTAATAAACTAAAAGTGTGTTGAAAAACATTTACTTTATTGATGTAAAAGACAGTTATAACTATGTAGTAAATTCATATTTGTAAACTTTGATAAAGCCCATTTAGGCGAAATATTAGAATAAAAGAGTGTTTTTTACTATGAAAATGTGTATCTTTATCCCTACTTGATATTAAACTGAGTATAGAAGTAATGAACACCAAGAAAAATTTAAAACAAAATACAATATACAAAAATGTTGTTTTTGTTTGCAATGCGCACGAACGATGTCCGATAATATGCCAATATGAACTTAGATGTAGCCAATTAAACGTTGTAACATACTGCTATTCATTAGCAGTACATCGTTACAACTTGGTGACCACCCGCGCTGCCGAATTAAATAATGATTACATACATTCATCGAACAACAATAAATTCAGTAAAGCATAATTGTTCATGTGGCAATTTAAAAACACCTTAAACTTAGTTCGTCTTAGCTCTATATTTTATACCAATGACGAGCGGAATTAACGTACACAACTGAAGTATTTCCGGCGTAATAAACATCTGAATATATGTTCACTGCGGGAAATCACGTGGTTTTATTTTGATATGAAACACGGATAATAGCGGCGTCATTGTCTCGGTAAGAGTATTCTTTTTATTTCTTGTACCTATATGTTTGATTTTAATTTGCTAAGATGTAGCCTATCATATGCGGAATCGAATTCCGCGTGTAATGGTTCCTTACATGTCATATATTACTGAGTACTTTTCTCGCTTACCCTTTGAATTTATTTCAAAGTGAATATTTTTAAATGATAGTTTTCACGGAATAAAGGCGTTGTGTAATATATTTCATAAAATTAACATAGGTCATACCACAAAATTGCAAGAGAAATTCGAGAAACATCATCTAGAATATGTACGATATTCTTGACGGCTTACCAATCAATATGTAGAAAAATAAACGCGTAAATAAAAATTGATATGTTACACGGATTAAAATATTTATGATATGTTTCACGTAACAATTGTTAAAGAGCTAGGTAAATATTTATTTCCAGACTTGGTTTGTGTAGAATATCCGGCAAGGCTTTTCGAAGCGCCTCAGGATTAAACGATCGATGTTGCGAATATCAATATGATTATTAGTCCTTCCATATCGAGGATGTAGTAGCTTATTGAATAATTTAACTTGCAGATGATTCGAACTTGTTCTCAACAGTAATTGTTATTCTCAACTGGATAAAATAAAAAAATGGATAGACACTTTCCTTATTGTCAACAGAAACATGAAATAAATGTGCATCTTAACTCGACTGCGACCCTTATTAAGTTAGCGTCATTTAATACAAAACGTGACTAGACAACAAACTGAAATATTTTCCTTATTTTACTCACAATGATAAATCAAACACTACATCATGTGAATAGTGTGTGCAAAATGTATTCAAGTACATTCAGCATTCAGTTTATGTAAAACATTGTTTAGAATATGTAATTTTACTAAATATTGTATGCGTTATCATAACCTAATGTTCATACTGTTGCATATATCCATTTGCATATGTTGATAGTTGATGATCCTTGTCCTCTATGCGTCAAGCCATGTTATGATATGCCATACGTGGATTGTCCAATCAGAATGAGATTTGCAATCGAAAAGATTATTTGTCAGCCATAAACTATATTTGCTAGAGATAGCAACTTATTACCGATGCAGCCCTTGCCTTTTGTTGCTATCCCAAGGCAAACTTTATCATATACACTGTTTAAGTATATTGTGTACGACTTACATTTCATTTTTCCAACCTGGTTAGAAATTAGTATTATTTGTGTTTGAATTGTTTCTCCATTAGTGTAATGGATGTATTCGTGTATTTGTATCATGGTATTGGCGGTCCAAATGTTCTGACATGTTAAATTAATGTGCAATACTTTAGTATGTTGTCATGGGCATATAGAGATTGCAAAATGGAGAGCGAATGAATCTTTGGGTTTTGTCTTGTACAATGTATTTACTTTCGAGCGTCTACATTACAACTCGAGCCTCGAGACAGTGCTTTATATGTACTCCTTAATTGGACAATTATGTATATTTGAATACCCACAATTTGAACCATAGGTAAAAGATTGCCTCCCCATTCTATTGCCATACCACTTTCCTTCTGTTTAACTAAACAATATAGTCGCGAAGATGGAAGTAAAAACGAAAGAAATAATAATAGAACTTCGAATTATCAAAGCAACAAATGCATGAAGTAAGCAATACTAATAAAACGATTGCAATTAAAAAATAAAACGCAATCCATTGTACAAGAGAAAGTGCAAAAGGCTGTTACTTAAATGCTTATAACAAAAATGTGTGACCATTAAAAATAAGTATATGAAAAAATATTAAAGGCCCTATAAAGGTGACAAATCCAATTATTATGCAAATAAACTGGTCTAATTTTTACTGGATGTCATTTACTCTTGCATAAAAAATGCTAATAACACAGCTTAGGTGCAACGTTGTCAATAATTAAGGAAAATATACCCGTTTCATACTTGGAAGAAATGTTTGCAACTTTGCAACTAACGTGATGTGTAGCCTCAAAGCGGTGACGTATGCTAAAATAGCCGAAAGAAAATTCAATTTTAATTCTATTTAAAACAACTTTTCACCAGCAGAAAAAGTAACTTATTAGATTACTACAAACGGTTTAACCATTAAGAAGAGCCCTACTTTGTGAGTGATACCGGAAAACGTTGAAAATCAACGATATATTTTTGGTGACCTAAGTCGGTTTCACTTTCACTTTCCCGAGTAAACAGCAATGTAAATAAACTGATTGTAAACACAATTGACTTGGAGGACACTGTGTTTTGAGCTCAAAAAAAGTTGTATTCCTAATTTTTCATGGTAATGTCCAATAGCATATATATATATTGTTTTTGGATAACCATTAGAAATAAAATATAAAACAACATATTTAAAAATCGGTAAATAATTACGCATCGTCAACTTAATAGGGCCTTTAAAGCTACATATTGTATTTTTTCTATGTGACATTTCGTTTGAAAACTCTATAACAGTATAGAGAGTTTCTTTGGATTAGTATGTTGCATGCAAAATTAAAATATGAAAAAACGTGTTTCTGAATAGTTACTGTTCATAATAAACTGTCCCATTATAGGCAGCAAACCATTACTTGAAGATGAATTCTAATACGAATTCATAAGCGTTTAACAAGCTTCTCAACAGGAAGTATTACTTCAGACTTTTCCACCGCCTAAGTGAGAAGCGAATGTTTAAAGCACTACTCTAGCATGATAGCCACGCAATATGTCATCAAATCTTCCCCCGACAAATTGATCAAGTACTGACAAGAGCATCATAAAATATAAGTTTCGAAATAAACAAACATTTGACATGTGCGTTCATGATAAAATATAGTGTACAAAAATAGTATCGTTTGTTCCATTTATCTAGTCTATCTATCTATTTTTTGTAACTCTCTTGTTCATCGTTTTATATATGGATGCTTTAAATTTTATATTGCGTTATTAACAGTTAGTCACGAACGATAGTCTAACGTCATCGCATGATTCTCAGTCACATCTGCGTTCTGCTTGATATTGAAACTTGAACTTGACCAGCAGTGCATGCAAGTTGTAAGCCAGTGAGCTACATTAGATTTTGTTTCAGATTAATTGCATTTACCGGGTCACACGCCCCTGGAAGTATTAACTTAAGATTCATGAACGTGTTGATCAATCAATCAATCGATCGACGCGATCAATCAATCAATCAACGGAAATCCATTGAAGTTCATACCGAATCAAATGGCGTTCCTCCAAATATTAACTGATATGAATACCTTCTAACCTGATACCTGGATCTTGGACATGCGGTAATTGTAAACAGTCGCCATTTTTCTCAACCTGATCATCGAAACTTATTTTCAGTACAAAAGTACATGCAAACAGTCTCAATTTAACCCCATTCCGTAAGTAAGGACAATCTGGATAGTTTTGACAGCTACAGCCATGAGAATTCACAGGGCGAGCCATTTATATCGCAAAACAGGTTCGTCATTGCACCCACGGAAATCAATATAAACAATCACAATAAATAGGAAACGGTCTAGAATACACACAGGTGGTGAATGTAGCTATGCTTCAGTCACAATAAACCAAAATCACTTTATGCAAAATTAGCATCAATAGAAGGTTAACTGTCAGAACACAACCAGCGGATAAAAATCCACGAATACAAATATATTGACATTGAGGCAAGAAGCCGAAAAAAAATAATCTCAAATTTGGTGGAATAGTTGAGCAAAGAAATAAAAAAAATAGTTTTGAAGTCATAGATCGTTGAACAGCTCCAGATAATGCACCATCCAACAATTCAGCGAGCTCACCGACTTTGAATATTCTTATTGAGCACCAGTAGGGATATCATTGTGAACTTTCTGGACTTTAAGACACGGTAAATGTTCTCGCTCGTGCAAATCAGTTAAGAGGGTTAAACTTCAGCATTAACAGAGACAATCCTTAAGAAATCATACAAGCTCGGAAAACGCTCTGGCCAAAATACAAAAAAAAACTTCGTGAAAGTAATCCATGCAGCCCCATTTCACTAGTCTTTCCTGCTAAAATAGTTATTGATGGATGTGTAGTCGATGACATATTCCCTGATTGGAGCTCAATTCTCCATAGTAACAGAGTACGCACGATAACAGAAGTCTCCCAGACGAAGCAGGCACACAGTGTTCCTCCTCATCAAAGCGCCTCGAACAATATCCCGCAAGAGTATATCACAACCTCTGCCAACCCGAGGAACGCAACTGTGGTCATTACTCCCTCGAACAATATCCCACCGGTCTACCATAACCTCTGACAACCCGAGGAACACAACTGTGGTCATCACTCCCTCGAACAATATCCCGCCGGTCTACCATAGCCTCTGCCAACCCGAGGAAAACAACTGTGGTCATCACTCCCTCGAAGAATATCCCGCCGGTCTACCATAACCTCTGACAACCCGAGGAACACAACTGTGGTCATCACTCCCTCGAACAATATCCCGCCAGTCTACCATAACCTCTGTCAACGCGAGGAACACAACTGTGGTAATCACTCCCTCGAACAATATCCCGCCGGTCGACCATAACCTCTGCCTACCCGAGAAACACAACTGTGGTCATCACTCCCTCGAACAATATCCGGCCGGTCTACCATAACCTCTGCCAACTGGATGAAAACGACTGTGGTCATCACTCCCTCGAAAAATATCCCGCCGGTCTACTATAACCTCTGCCAACCCGAGGAACACAACTGTGGTCATCACTCCCTCGAACAATATCCCGCCGGTCTACCATAACCTCTGCCAACCCGATGAAAACAACTGTGGTCATCACTCCCTCGAACATTATCGCGGCAGAGTCTATCACAACCTCTGCCAAACCGAGGAACACAACTGTGGTCATCACTCCCAATACATTAACTCTAAATTCAGAACACGCATCAAGACGCTCGCAGTCTGCTTATCCTCATCCTTCAAACGCACATGCTCGTAAACATCCCCCAGTATCTCCAAGAACTCCACTGAACACCCAGCCCTCTGTGCCCAGCATCCAACGTCCCAGGGATACTTCACCTACTAATGACCTTGTGCTCCAATAGAAAATGCCACAGTCAATTAACCCTATTAGGACCAAAGCTGCCAGCAACCCTATCCATTATGCCAGTTTGGGGCAGAATTCTAATCCAACCTGAAAGCGAACACCATCAAATACGGAACTTTTAATGAAAGCGGCATCAAGAACAAACTTAATTACCAGGAATTCGCTGATTTCATAAGTTGTTACGATATATTTCGTATCTCTGAATCCCACACTGATACACACGATATAATAAAGATAAATAACTATGATTATTAAGCGTAACATAGAGAACAATAATATTTGTGAAAAAGAAGCTTGCATTTTATTTATATTTTCTCTCTGATAGGCGTTTCTTGTTTGATTTAATTATTTTTAATTTGTTTAGCAGTCACATAAACATCCAAGCTATGTAATATGGAATTTTTACACCCATTATTGCTGCTTCTTCCTGTATTTGCGCGATGATTATCTGAGATATTAACTCTATGATTCTACATTCTCAAATCTTTTCTATAAAGAAGGAATGTAGTTGACAATTGTTAATAGTTTTATTTGATCGTTCGTCAAAAAGTTGTAATTCTGTTACTCTTGTATCTTCAATGCAATTGAGTAATTAAATAGTAATTAAATTGTATGCGTTTTAATTCCCTTTTATTATTGTTTAATTTGAGTTACAATGCTATGACGTTAAATTTTATTTACACTTGAATGTATTATGAATATTGCTGGGCCAAGTGTGAGGTTGAGCGCTCTATAACCAGGTTTAAACCCCCAATGCTTTGCATTGACCGTTCCAAGGCGGTGACCCCAGCTTTATTCATATTTTGTGTTTATGTTGGTTTGTATTGTGCTGTATTGTGCTGTTTTGTACTGTTTGGGCAATCGGTCACTTGCCTTAAATAAAGGACCAATTAATTGTTTTTAATGAAAATTCAATACTGCTCCAGCAGCTGGAGTTTCACTTCTTTATATTGTACCCTCAATTAACGTTTTAAAGTCAAATTGTGCATACGTCCTATGGATCTCTATTCGTTTGATAAATCCCTAACGTAGCTTGACGAAAATATTGTCATCGGTGCTGTATACGTCCCACCGATAACTCAAAAAAATTTACCAACGATGAAATTATGACTTTTAAATATGAAATCTCTTAGATCTGTTTTGACCATAAACACGGAAATCCATGCAGGTGATTTGAATAACAGAGTTTGTAGTTTGAGAGATTTCATAAGCAGTGACCAACATTTAAATGACATTTTTCGACACCGATGATGATATACAGAGTCAACTTGACAAATATAAAACTCTAGAAAAATTATCCCAAGCGAAACTGATCCAATATTCTCAGATGGCCTTAATGCCCTCTCGTGGTCAATACAAACACTATTTAGCCGCTCACCCAAATATTAAATCAAAAAGTCAAAACCTACATCAATCAAAAACCAAAATAGAAACCTGAACTGGACAGTCAATGTGTTTGCAATATCAACCCTAATGCGAGTTATCAAATACTTTATCAAATAGATATTTCCCCCGATCGCAGCAGGCCATAGAGAACATAACTGATTAGCTGCAATCAGTCTTCCATCAAGCCTCAACCAGCACCTTCCCTGAAAATCAAAAACTTTTTCCAAATAACAACTAAGCTTTCAATAAACCATGGTTTCCACCTCAATGTTACAAAGCAAGCATAAATCACACTGCCAAAAAAATATAATTAACAACAAAACCACAATTTACAAAAAAAAAGATTAACTCCAGCAACCAATACAAACAATGAACCACCACATTAATGCCAACAAACAAAACATGTCAAATAAACTTTGTTCAATGTCCGACAAAAAACCCAAACAGTATTGGTCATTTCTTAACAAACTAAAACCAAAATAAAAAATCACAACTACACCAACTCTAGAAGAATTACAGGAACACTTCTAAGAACTAAATACAAACACTATCAATGACAACTGTTTCAATGACACAAACTATAAATTACATTATAACACAAGCATCACATTTAATCGCACAATTACCAATAAAGAAATAGAAAAATGTTTTACAAACCTTAAAAATTCAAATACTCTTAGTCCATTTGACAATATTCTAAATGAATATATCAAGTCCACGAAACATCTACTTATGCCTGTTTATTAACTACAAACTAGAAACCGGGTTCATCCCACAAAGTTGGCTCTATGGAATCATAATACCCATATTTAAAAAGAAAGGTGAATCTAAAAATCCTTGCATCTACAGACCTATCACTATCCTCAGCTGCCTTGGCAAGCTTCGTTCGTCAATACTTAACAACAGATTAACTAAGTTCTTAAACGAAAACAATATCTTAGATGAAAATCGAGCTGGCTTTAGGACAGGCTAATCCTGCTCTGATCACATATGTACACGTTACTCACTAATTGAATAAATGAAACAAAAAAAAAACGGCGCATGTATATACTTCTCCAAAACCTTCGATAAAATCTTGCCTATCGGCCTCTGGCATTTTTTTATTCGACTTTGTTTTTATAATGCATGCTCCTTACAAAATTGAGAGCTCGACTCTTAAACAAAGTAACGCAAAGTTTGGATTGCAAACGGTTTACATCTTTGCTGATTGTCAATACAGTTTCATTGACTTGAATACTATTTGCAAGGTCAGGGAGCAAATATGTTTTCCAAAAGGGGTTTTTAAACGATGTATGCAAACACTGGAAAACAATATATTGTTATAATTAAGGACGCTGTTAAACATTATTTCTGGTATGATGTGTTATCGTGTTATGACCAATATCTATATATATTAAACATCTTAATGTTGAACATTTTTATAGTATGACATTATTGTATTATTTTACAATTTTATAATAGGTAAGGAATCCCTGTTTTAATAGCACTTTACAATCATTGGATTTATAAGAGATAGGCAACGATTCAACAAATTGGTTAACAAATTTTCAAAGAGAAGGTATAACGGGAAAACTTTTAACCTGTTTCAAATATAAGGGTCTAGTGAAGCACATATTGTTTCGGAAAATAAAATACATTTTTACTTTTCATGATGATCTGAGATACGGTCCGTCTTGGTCATGATATGCACAATATGTTAAATTCATGGGTAGCAAAGATAAAACAATATACAGCTCTTGTTTGTAAAAGCAATTGATTGAATGTTTGTTTAGGTTGTTAAAACTATGCTAAAGGTCAGTTACAGACTTACCGAATATTACAATACCATCAGCAAAAGGCATTAGTATAAACATAAAGTCATCATATGAGAGTCCAAAATTGACGTCTTTTTTTAAATAGTTCACGTTCTTCTTAGAACAGAGAAAAAAAACATCGGCGACATTACCTCTGCCTGTTTGAGAGTCCAATGGCACCATTGAAGAAAAACGAGTGTGAATAGCACTATCTTTACAAAGCATTTAACTTGAGAATACTTGTGTTTGATGATTGTAAATAATTTACCGTTAAAACTTGTGCTAAACAACTGATAACATAGTCCAATTAAATAGACCGAACCAAATGCACATTGCATATCGACAAAAAGTTTTTTATTATTCACGACATTCTGAACAATAGCATTAAGTACACATAAAGCGTCAATAGTCGAACGGCCCTTTCGTAAGCCGAATTATGCGTCACTTAAAATGTCATTATTGTCAATCCAATTATTTAAGCGACTATTTAGAATACACGTTAAAAGTTGCGACATGCAGCTAACCAAAGTTATCCTCCTACATTAACGCAAATCGTCCGGTTCTTTATTTTAAGAAACAAACACAATGAAACCATTGCGCCATTCTATGGGAAAATTTCCTGAATATAAACAATGAAATGTATTAAAAAGATAGGCTGATAATATGTCTAAACATTCGATAAAATATTCGTTTAAACAATTGTCACAGTCACACGATTTACAAACTGCCTTATCTATATTATGTCGTCTGTTTTAATCGGACAATCTTGTTCTTTAACTCTGTCGTTATCAGTATGAAAATTATACGATCTGCACAATTGTCCTGATTGGGTATAATTCAAATCGTTCTGAAGAGAGGAACAATAATTATAAAAATCATCAACGGACAAAGAATCACGTATGTTGGTTTTATTTTTGCTTACAGCTTCCAAAATATCTAGGCCTTGTCTAAGACTAAAACATAAAGCAAGAAATCAACATATTTTCGTGTTTCTTGAGAATGTTGATACATTGTGACCATATTGTGTCAGGCGTACCTTAATAATATCAGCAATTATTACATAATGTGTACCTTATTTCTTAAGTAAAAGATATAATCATCTCAAAGTGCATTAAGTATATATATATAATACATTTTCTTTTCATATATATATTCATATATAACTATATTTTGTACAAAAAACGTTAATGTGAAGTCAACACATATCATCTCATAAATGCAACTTTATGGTGGTAGGTTATTTTCAATTGTAGTTAAATAATTTTAGAACTACATCATTGGGAAATGCTGATATCGTTAAAGCTCTATGATATAACATAACATCTCCATCCGTGTTTCACTTAATATTAAGTAGTATCCCCCATTGTTGACGACCTATACGAAAACGAAACTAGAGCGTATCTATAGGGAAATGTTTTCTTGGTGAATATTAAATATCCCCCTGCTTTAATCCGACGTTGCTATTTAAAAACACCAACAATGTTCCTTAATGTTAAAAATGTTTAACCAAACTATACATGGACTGTAAAACTGATTTTCCTTCAAATGCCCATTTTATTAGCTTGTACCATACTATCTATACAGTTATGCTTTCCGATAGTTTTCAAAGCAGAAGTCGATTTTTTCTTATAAGTTTATCTCTTTACTTATGAGTGCAAAATTAAGACTGTGTCTCAAAATGAAAATTGTTTTTGAATCCAAAATATTCCTCTGTTAAAACCGAATTTTCATCAGCCAAAAAATTGTTGCTCGTTCAAAACTATCATAAACAATTTAGAGAAACAGCTTTTCATTGTTATCTCTTATAATTGTTTGGGTCGGACTGGTTACCGCTTGTTAAATTGACTGATAAAGTTGAAAAGTCATCATATTTTATGTATCGCTACAAGACATGGTGTAAACAACACAGATTTGTCTTTTTGTTCACACCAAACATTTATATAATCGTTATGTTTGAATGTTCATGTCAATCGTGTACAATGATCGGGGTCATGGCAGGCGCTTGCAAAACGTCCTTCACCTAACGCTATTTATCCAACGATTGGTTCCGCGCTTAAGAGTTACTGAATACCTGAAACCGAGAACCATATTTAAATTGTAAGCGTCTGATCGACATGGAGCTCAGGACTCGATATTGCCGATAAACAATTCTCCGATTTACAACGATTTCGAAGGTATAACGCAAACAAAATGACGAATCTGTGTTGTTAGTTGATATACTCTTATTTTGTATTGCATTAATGCGCATTATGTTCGGTAGCTGGGGTATTTCCAAAGTTTTACTCTTGTAAAATCGGCACTGACTGTTCGGTCAGATCGGAGCCGACCTAGCATTTCTACGAGTTCGATTTTCCTGTGTCAAGCGATACCTACCTTGTATATATATAGTATATCAGAATTTTTTTTTTTGGCAAAATGACTTGGCCACGCGCCAAATACATGTAGTTTTAAATAGAAACCAAACGGGAATAAAGCAAAACTATAGTCTGTTTCAGTTACCCAGGTAAACAGACAGGTTATTCAGGCTAAAGGAAAGGAAATAATGTTTATTTCTCAGGTCAACATCAGCATTCCCCCACTCAATTCAAATGTATGTCCCATATCTTATTTAATGTCCATTTCTCTTTCTCTCATCTTATTTCTATATAGAGTTGAACACCATGTCGCAATTGTTAATAACTTTTTGTAAATTATGCATTGTCACTATATACTCATGTGTCACTGTATTTGTGATTTGAGGTTAATAAAGTTAATGCTATTGTTGTTGTTGTATAAAATACTTGTTAAAATCTTCATTTGAAATATCATCTCCAGCACCGGGTTGTTGTCGTGATTTGAATATTTCCAAAATTATTATGGTTATTTTTGCCACAAATCACTATCTTACAACAGCGGGAATTAGTGTGCGATTTTTGGCCTGGGGCGAAGCCCCTAGGCCATAGTACTCATACCGATTTTTGAGACAAGCTGACTTGGCTGGCTGCCAAAACAATCACGAATGAATTAATTTGTGAAAGTCCGATTTACCACTTGGCGGTCATTCATGCGCAATCAAAGAAGACGGACCTATACAAACAAATAGGTCCCTGCAAAGAAGTTCTCAATAACCCGCATTGTAAATACAGAATATCACTATATAACGTGACAGTGTTATAAAACGTGTAAAAAAATATTATTGAAGCAAAATTGCTAAGCATTGGGTACGACATAGTTTTTATTATTGTTTGCATATTCATGCGAGAATAAGTTCCTCACTTGACGGTCTAGGCCGAAAATATACGAGTGTCTACGGAGACAGTAAGAAGATTTTTTACTGATACATTTTTCAAGGTATTAGCACTCTAATGAACTTCGTGCAATATCGCATTCTTTTGTACATATCCGTCACTCCGAACGCTGGACTGTGCGGAAAACTAAGAATAGTCTATAAATACGCTATGAAATACTAAATGTAGGACCCGCTAAATACAATGACAACAAATATGGCCGACGTTGTACCTGACAGATTGGGTCGTTTAAAGAAAAAGCAATTTGCTATATTGAAAGAGAACAATTAATAAAAGTGTTATTATTGTTTATATTAATGTGACTGGAGTTAATGATGTGGGTTTTATGATTGTGTGATGACTGTAGCAATGTGAACGGGTTATCGTACGGCAAAACCCATCACGTAAAGAAGAGTCTTCAACTTTGCAAGAAAGGAATGCCTCGTTTTGCTATCAACACAAAGCTCGGAACAGGAAGGTCCATGGATTACAGTATGCAATATTTTTTCAAGTATAACAGTTTCATTATTCATAATTGGAGTTTATGCGAGAATAAGTTCCTCACTGTACGGTCTCTAACTACCGTTTCGCGGAATTTGTCAAAACAAGAGCAACTTGTTTGCCATTAATAATAGCCTAAGGGTACCAATTCTCGAACGGAACCAATTCTCGAACGATTTTTATAAATGATAAAATTTGCTCACGGTGGAATCGTTGAATTTGAAATCGGATCCTATTTTAAGTAAGTTGAAAATGAATACATTCTATTGGCAAACTATCAACTTGACAACCTCTTCTTCGTAAACGCAACTGCAGACGAAGACTCATTGAACCAAGTAAAATGTTCATACTTGACCAGATAAATGTGTGGTTAATTCAGTTAGATCATTTAAGTCATCAAAATGTTTTGTTTTATAAGATTCTAACAATATGAGCGATGTTTTCATTCACCTTTAAGGCTTTTTACTGCCTTTCACTTTGTTTATAACTGTCAAAATAAGCGATTTCATTCTTGACCTTGCCCTGTTTTCTATTTTTATTTTAATGGATAAGGTTGCAAACAACTTAGTTGTTTAATGGTCAATCCGTACTGAAGCCAACTCGTAACTCGGAAACATTCAACCACATTTATTGAGAATCATTTTATTTATAAATATAATACATCTATTTAGATTTTTTTTTAATTTCTTTTAGACACGAAGAAAATCAAATAAATACTCAGTCTGTGCTCTACAGGCAGCAGATAGAGAAGTCAAAAAAGAAAATATTTGTCCAAAGTATCAATTAGTATTAATCTTTTGATTATATTAGCAAAATATATTAGTAATGATTATCCACATCAGTTGCAATGTAAATAAATTTATTTTACCAGTTTATGTGTGTACTGTAAATGTCTGAGAGCTTGCTTTAGTGAACGTTCGTTAATTGGTTCCAAACGGGTTGCAAAATGTAAACAGAACCAACTTCATTTGACCAACGGTAAGGTCGAGTTATAAACGGTTGTTTTCTTTACATTTTATAGTTTCAGAAAGAGTAGTCTTTTACCTGAAATATGAGCTTAAATTAATTTTAAAAACTTGAAACAATTTGACAAATTAAATACAATCGGCAAAAAAATCGTTCGAGAATTGGTACCCTGAGGCTAGTTTTACTTTGAACTTTAATACATGTAAAAAAATATGATTGAATCAAAATTGTTAAGCATTGGCTACGGCATAGTTTTTATTGTTTACATATTCATGCGAGAATAAGTTGCTCAATTGACGGTCTCTAACTACCGTTTTGCGGACTTTGTCAAAACAATAACAACTTGTTTGCCATTAACTTTGAACTATAATCCTAACCAATAAAAATAAGTCAGTGGAACTTTAATTTTTTCGTATTTTCTCTTGATTTTTACATGGTTTAAATTAACCTCAGCTTTAATAACAATGAATACAGTAGGGCACAGTCGACAGTGACAATTTTCGGATAAACTTCCTGGTTTTTGTCAAAGGTAAATTAAAAGAAGTTTTTCATTTGTTTTTCTCATGAAAAAAAATCCAAATTGGTCTTTAAAGATGGAATTTCATGTTTAATGAATCTATTACACCAATCATGATGTTTGTATGAGCCGTTTTGGCGGTCATAACGACGAATTTAGACGCTGTTTATGTGTCTGTTTGCCTAAGTAGTTGTCACAATCTTAAACACTTCTCAATTTATCATTTGTTGTTGAACTTTTCTATAATGACAATATTAACATTTCGTTGAACAATTTAACAGACTGTGAACTGAGCAAGGTTGTATTAAAAAGTAATATCAAATTTATGTTGCAAATCTTGGTGCAATCTCACAATGGCAGGTTAGCGATGACAATTCCATGCGAAATGATAGCATTAATGCATATGTCAGGAATGTGTTTAATTACAATGTATATTTGATTATTTTAATTGGTACATATTTAAATGTTTCTATTCTTGTAAAAATTTATAGTTTTGGATGTCAATATTAATGGTTGTGTTCATGATCAAGTTTAACATTAAAGCAATGATGATTTAAGATTCATAACAACAAATAAAAAATGTAGAAAGAAAAAAATATATCTTTCTCATAAAGCACGACCAACTACACAAATATGTTGTAATTCTTTTGAAACTTTATATTTTCAATGAATTGTTAGACATGACCAAGAGGTTGCAGCTTAAGAAAACTGATTAAATGTTCTCAGTCAATATGTGTCTGGACTATCGGAATATCGTTAAGACTGTATTGAGATGTAATACTTCAGCAGACCTTTGTTTTCATTGTCATATATTATTTTCAACTATAACACAATCATACAAATAAATTTGCTATATTTTATTTATTCAGGGGCAGAACCTACTACCTGGTAGTTTCAATGATGAACTATCATGATATAGGGCTAAAAGATGGATGTGCCAAATCCACCTCATGAAAAACAGATTGGGCAAAAGTGGAGTGCGAACACTATATGATGTGCTGCTAAATAGCAGGTTTGATATGATTTACACCTTGCATTGTTTACGCTGCACCTTCATGTATACCATGTGACTTTAAGATCTGTGTTGGGAGAATAAGGCGCGACCCAGATAACATTTTTAAGGATGTCTTTTTAAATTATTTCACCATTTGTAATGAGATAATGTGGAGAGCTCGCTCATTCATGAGAGTGTTCTATAGATTTTATGATTTTTTTTAACAAATAAGTAATTTTCAGTAAAGTGCAATCGCGCGTTTGTAATATGAAGTCCCAACACTGATCCGACATTTTTCTAACCGTTCAAACGCGTCATTGCACATAACTGGAAAAATACTGATTTGTTTAAAAAATCATGATGCTTATAGAAAACTCTCGCGAATCAGCCAGCTCTCGACTTTATCCCATTTAAAATAGTGAAATATTTAACAAGAAATCCGTGAAAATGTTAACTGGGGTGCGCTTTATTCTCCCAACACAGATGGTTTACCTTTATGGTGTTAAGTATCGATACTATTTTTTAATATTTAACATTGACAATAAACTATTCACTATGCATAACTGAGGGTTCAGATTGTGTAATGTACCAAGCAATAATCTGTTTTTCATCTTGATTGTATAATTTTAATAATATTTCTTGTGTTATTTTCACATACATGTAGATTAAGTTAAACAAGCATTAAGGCAAAACTAAAACATGACATTATTTTCAATTTCAATAAATTGTTGACAAGCCTATGGTATATACTGGTGATATGTATTTTATATCTGTTTGTTTAAGGTTTCTAATCAGGCATTTTTATTTTAATTATAACAGATCTTTACAAGTGATTTCGGCAAATCCTGATGCAACCTGAGCTTACCAAGTTTACTGACAGTTTGGACTCTGTGTGGATGATAATATGGACAATATATTGTGTTCATGTTGTGTTGTGATTGACATTTTTTAACAGATAAGATTTTTTAATCCAGACTTAACAGGTGATTTTTCTTCAAAGAATAAATACAATATTTTTTTATTGATGTGCATGAATTTGAGTACAAAATATCAACAATGTGTATCTTGTGTTGTTTTTCCAATCAGTCTGTCATCCATAGGTAATATATTAAGTATGAGAAGGGAATATTTTATTTTTACATTTTTGTTGTTTCTGCACACCATTTCAGATACATGAAAATATATTTTATGCCCCCAACGGGTGGCATATAGTTTTCGCACTGTCCGTCTGTCAGTCTGTCTGCCCTCCGTAACACTTTTCGTGTTCACTCTCTAATTCAAGTAGTGCTAATCCGATCTCCAAACTTGGTCAGAAGTTGCATCCGGATAATGTCTAGGTCAAGACGAACATGGGTCATGCCGGTCCAAAAACTATGTCATAGGGTCACTTAGTGTGTTTCAAACATTCAGCATGGTGTCCGCTCTCTAATTCAAGTAGTTTTCATCCGATCTTTCCCAAACTCTGTCAGAAGTTGTATCTACATAATGTCTACGCCAAGTGTGAACATGGGGCATGCCGGGCAAAAAACTAGTTCACTGGGTCACTTAGTGCGTTTTAAACATTCAGCTTGGGGTCCGCTCTCTAATTCAAGTAGTTTTATCTGATCTTCACCAAACTTGTTCACAAGTTTTATCTAGATGGTCTCTAGGCCAAGTTCGAACATGCATGCAAAGAATCGGCAGAAAAAAAACATCTACAAACTGCAGCAGATGACATATGTAACAAACAAAATATAAATATTGAACACCTGTTATGTAGAAAACTAATAGTTAAATAAAATAAAGGCGATGTATATCTCAAAAACATTTGCACATTTATGCTTTTATGTAGTGACAAAGTTACAGTTGGGGGCATCCGTGTCGTGTGGACACATTTGTTTGATTAATGATAAACAACTCATTCAAAGTGATCTAACTATAAAATGTTCTTTACACGATAAGAAATACATTGTATTGTATGCCTGCTAATATTGTGGTCTTAAAATAATATCACTTATCTTGTTGTAGTTCATTTAAACATCAAGATATGTGATGTTAACGTATTTGTTCATGTTACGTTTGTATTTGATTTATTTTTACATGTTAATGAATATTTTGGTGTTCAATCTATAGTGAGTTAATTAGTGACGTGTGCCATTACATATGTAGTGCTTATTGCTTTTATTTTGTTTAAGTTGAAAATCATGTTTGTGAATCTCTACGTATGAAATGCACTAGTGAATTTGGTTTGACACTTATGCGAAGATTAATAATATATTAACTTCAAATACATTGTTGATCACAAACAGCATGTATATGCAATCCACAAATTACTGTTTCCATAGCAACTGTTAACTTAATGTATTTTTTCTACTTAATTTTATCAATCATGGAACAAAATTTAATTGCTAAATAAACAAAATAACGTCTGGCAGTACAGACACACAACAGAAATTGTATCATGAGGAGTAATTCGTTTTAGTTTTAAGTTCATAGCTGTACAAAATGTTCAATTTCTGAATACACACCTTTTTCCAGAAAATGTGCATATATTTATTTATATAATAAACATGTTAATGATGTTCCATATCTGTCCAGAACATATTTTGTTGATTTTCTGTGCCTTTTTTGGCTTAAATTCTTTAAAATAGTAATAAATATGAAAAAAGAACATTTTTTGTTCCCATGGAAACCATAAGTATTTACGGATTAATTTTAGTACAATTAATTCCGTACTTTGAAATTAATTATGTTCATCCAGATACGCGATCAATGGATATATTATCAACACAAACTGATCAGCATAACAAGTACCGATACTGGTTGAATAAGGACGTCATTTCATCCAAAACGGGCATTCAGCATTTATGACACACAAAAAGTGACAGACCCAGATGGGTCATAATATCGTTCCCAGCCACATATCTTCCTCGCCTATGTAGGATGGCCATGACTTATTGATCGACTATCCATTGTGACTTTTTGAAAAATGCAGCTGCAGCCTTGATTTTTATAAACCTGTTTATAATAATACATACACATACTAAATCAATAAAAAAACTTCCGACAAAACGTCTTCTTAAAAAAAAGATATTTTGACTATGTATAAAGATATTGACAACTATATACATAGTCGAACTATCTTTTTTTTAAGAACTAAACTTCTTCCCAAGCACACTAAATCGAGCCCCAGGCCTTCAGCGCCTATGGCGCTTTGATTTATATTTACGACATTGATATTTAAAATATGTTTTCTTATTATGCAGTTCTGTGAGCGTCCGATAGAGCTTTGTTAAATTGCATAACGGCTTGTTTATATATGATATATTTACGTCGACTTTTGTTGTCAAACCACTCTTTAGAGTTATTTTACTCTTGAAAGCATGGTTTTCGATTGCCACAGGTTTTCTCGAAATATGTGTTAACGCTGTGACATAAAAACCTTGTACTTATCGTTCGACAATTGACATCTGCATTTCCGTGGATTTCAATGTTTAAATTATTTATTGGGGTATCTAGATGATTTGCTATATAGCTCATAAAAACGTTTTTATTTGTTATCAAATGTAAAATATTACGATTTAAGATTCCCAGTGGTTGTTTCAGAGAAGAATAGCGGAGCATGCTTTTGCAACGGTAAAACCTCATCGACGGCAGAATTTGGCAAGGACATACAAGTTATTAAGATGATTACACTTGTAACGAGTCAACTCTATATCATGTTCGCATATTTGTAGTGGGATGAGTAATTCGTGTATTAATTTGTAAATGCATAACTATAAAACGCAGCTTCTTGTTCATTTTCTTATATAACCGACAATCTGTTGATATGTTTAACTAAAGATCCGCATATAATGCAACATAACCAAATAGTTTTGCTTAGATTTCCAAGTTAAGAAAAATATTTTTACTCCTTGAAAGAACGATACTCGCCTATAATTGATCACGTGATAGATATATGAAATAATACATTGTATGAATGCATTCAGTCATTTCAGTTTTCCGAATACAAAGTTGTATTTAAAATCGTTGAATTAATCTTTTTGCACTTTTATATCAGCCATTAACAATGTTTTCAGCAATTCGTAAATGAATCAGTTCAATTAAGACCGCAATAATGTTAACAATGGCCGTATGCAACGGAGCAACACTTGCTTTGATTACAATCTTACAGTTGTAAAACATTTAAATACGCTTCAGGTAGGATTCGGCAGTATAAATGGCGTAATCACTAAATGGTTAAAGGCTAAAGTTTAGTCAAATTTAAAGGAGATTTCCAAATCTTT
This sequence comes from Dreissena polymorpha, assembly GCF_020536995.1. Classification (NCBI taxonomy): domain Eukaryota; kingdom Metazoa; phylum Mollusca; class Bivalvia; order Myida; family Dreissenidae; genus Dreissena; species Dreissena polymorpha. Next base: position 74,889,738 of record NC_068368.1, read on the forward strand.
TTACAGTGACTACTAAACAGATTTAGCGAATCTTCCGATTTTTATAATAAGTTTCGAGTAAGTATTATTTTGATTCATGTACCGATCTCCTGTTATGTTTTAGCAATTTTTCTAACTACGGCACAACAGTCTATAAACTTGTGAGAAAAAGTCTCAAACATGTAATAATATCGATTAAAACTTTAATCATTTGGTAACTATTTCTAACAGTAATCAATGTGTCATGAAAAGCACATTGATTCAAGATAAGTGTTCATAGATTTCTTTTGCTGTACGTTTTAAATGCAAAGCATCAACATTGGTAAGTATTAGAAATGATAGACACAAATTAAAAATTTCTAATTATTGAATAATCCCCCAATCAGTTATGTCATATGTAAACAATTAACAGTCAACCTCTGCAAATCAAAACGACTAAAGCGGTAAATTCTTAAAGGTAGCATTAATTTCGTACCGATGTGGCAGTACTATTAATGACTTTTTAGTTTATTGAAAGGCAAACAAAGATGTAAACATGGGTAAATTACTCACTATTGTTTGTATCACTAAATCTAGTCTTTGAGATGCAATATATAGATTATTGAAGTAACTATTTTGGAAATGTTTCCCATAGATATTATTTAACTGTTGCGCATTCATTGACTCGGTGATTGTTCTTGCAGTTTTTAGCTCATTTTTTAATTCTCGGTTATCGTAATATACCATAGTATGGTTGTCAGTAAAGTAGAATACATTTGTCTGCCAGAGTAAATGTGTGCCCGTCCTTTATAAACGTTTCGGCATACCACCTTCGTCAAAGTTTGGAAAAAATCTATCAACGTGTCTATGGATTTCAACGCAATTTAAAATAATACTGTACATAGTTTTAACGTACAAGGGCGATGTACATTTTGACCGCATAATGACGTTACATAAAATCGAAATACTACGCCAAATAAAATGACGTCAGTTCTAAAAAATAAACTGACACCGTTAAATATCAAAATGTGCACATCAGCTTCCTTATCCTTGGGGCATTCTTGCAGTGAAACGCTGGTCTTCCCTACATACATAATATGTGTTTGAATGTATTACATTATATCCCGTCAACTAGATTTAAAATTTGTCGGATTTCTTAAGCTAGAATTTCATTCACATGGTCCTTATGGTAGCCGAATAGGGACACTAACCGAATAATCTGATTTTTATTTTATTATCTTGTCAACCTTGAAAATTGAGCATATCTTTCATTACAGAGATCGTTTCCAGCGAATGTAGTAATTTTTAAAGTGTTTCATATACGTTTTTATAAAAAAAAAATGCGGTTACATGTGCAACGTAAAACCCAGACGGGGATCTCCGTTTAACTGTGCGCGCAACTTCCTTCTGTAAGAGACTCGCAATAGGTCCAGCATTTCTTTGTAATAAATAAAACCGATAACACAAACTTTATCCGGAAAATGTTTTAGTAATTTTATAATTCAAATATATAAGGAGCAATATATTCCACTATAAACGTCAAATGGAGGAACAACATCAGAATACAAGAATTACTTGTGAAATTGAAGAGAACATGTATCCATGTATTCTTACAAATGCTTGATGGGTTGGACTTTACGTTTACAAAGTAATAAAATCTAATGGAATCGATAGAAGAGAAGAATTATTTGACTCGACTCATTTGCATTCTCATTCCATTGAAATTCGTATTAACAATATCAAATCCATTTACGGAGTTTTACCCTCAGCTTTTGGCACTCGTGCCGTATGTTATTAACAATTATAGCAAAATCACTACTCTCTGTAGTTTCTTGTACTGTTTTAGATTACAATATCGTGGGTACTTTAGTGTTGTCCATTTTCAAAGTTTATTTCGACTTTCATTTTATTGTGATATGCAAGGCAGTCTTCTTATTTTATGGGACAAAATCGAGTATGCATGTATTCATTATTTGATGTTTCTTATAGTTGAAAATAAACAAGATCTCGTAATGAGGCTCGAAAGCTATCTTACTCACTGCACAACGGTGAAGTATGCCAGTGCATTTAAGTTTTTATCTTCACAATTTAAAATAGGATTTGAAAGAATAATCCAGGAATCCTTACCAGGCATTACACAATAGTTGGGTTACGGCAACCGTGTAACCTAACAATTGCATATCTTCTTGTTTTTTAATTCAGAAATTTTGAAAAAGTAAAACTTGCTTCTTGTTTAATGTTTCATTATTCGTAATTCTGGATGAATGTTTACATCAGTTTGGAAACCATTAGTAGGTGCGTGAAGTTGGCACTAACAACGACAATCGACATTTCACATTCGAATATAGAGCTGGGACGAATTTCGAGCTAGCTCTGAAATCGATAATAAGCACTATTCCCGATTATCAAGCTAGAGCGAATGTCGAGCCAACTCTGACATCGACATTCGGCACTAGTCCTGAATATCGAACTCGTGTGAATGTCGAGCCAGCTCTGACAACGACATTCGGCACTAGTCCGGAGTAACGAGCTTGGGCGAATATCGAGCCAGCTCTGACATTGACATTCGGCACAAGTCCCGAATATCGAGCTTGGGCGAATATCGAGCCAGCTCTGACATCGACATTCGGCGCTAGTCTCGAATATCGAGCTTGGCGAATGTATAGCCAGCTCTGACATCGACATTCGGCACGTGTCCCGAATATCTACCTGGGGCGAATGTCGAGCCACTTCTTACATCGACATTCGGCACTAGTCCCGAATATCGAGCTTGGTCGAATATCGAGCCAGCTCTGACATCGACATTAGACACTAGTTCCAAATATCAAGCTGAGGCGAATGCCAAGCCAGCTCCGACATCGACATTCGGTACTAGTTCCGAATATTGAGATTGGGCGAATGTCGAGCCAGCTCTGACACAGACATTTGGCAAATATCCCGAATATCAAGATGAGGCGAATGTCGAGCCAGCTCTGACAACGACATTGGGCACTAGTGCCAAATATCGAGCTGGGGCGAATGTCGAGCCACCTCTGACATCGACATTCGGCACTTGTCCCGAATATCGAGCTGGGGCGAATGTCGAGCCAGCTCTGACAACGACATTGGGCACTAGTGCCAAATATCGAGCTGGGGCGAATGTCGAGCCACCTCTGACATCGACATTCGGCAATAAGCCGGAATATCGAGCTGGGGCGAATGTCAAGCCAGCTCTGACATCGACATTCGGCAATAGTCCCGAATATCGAGCTGGGGCGAATGTCGAACCAGCTCTGACATCAAAATTGTACAATCGTCCCGAATATCCAGCTGGACGAATGTCGAGTTAGCTCTGACATCGACATTCGGCACTAGTCCCGAATATCGAGCTGGGGCAAATGTCGAGCGAGCTCTGACATTGACATTCGGCACTAAGCCGGAATATAGAGCTGGGGCGAATGTCGAGCCAGCTCTGACATCGACATTCGGCAATAGTCCCTAATATCGAGCTGGGGCGAATGTCGAACCAGCTCTGACATCAAAATTCGACAGTTGTCCCGTATATCCAGATGGGCGAATGTCGAGTTAGCTCTGAAATTGAGCTGTGTGGAATGTCGAGCAAGCTATGACATCGACATTTGTTACTAGTCCCGAATAACGAGCTGGAGCGATTGTCGAGCCAGCTCTCACATCTACATTCGGTAGTAGTCCCGAATATAGAGCAAGGGCCAATGTCGAGCCAGTTCTGATATCGACATTCAGCACTAATCGCAAATATCGAGCTTGTGCGAATGTCCAGCCAGCTCTGACATCGACATTCGGCACTTATCCAAAATATCGAGCTGGGGCGAATGTCGAACAAGCTCTGACATCGACATTCGGCAGTAGTCCCGAATATCGAGCGGGGAAGAATGTCGAACCAGCTCTTACATCGAAATTCGACTCTCGTCCCGAATATCCAGCTGGGCGAATGTCGAGTCAGCTCTGACATCAACATTTGAAACTAGTCCAGAATATCGAGCTGGGGTGAATGTCGAGCCAGCTCTGAAAAAACAAATCGGTTGTATTCCCGAATATCCAGCTGGGGCGAATGTCGAGCCAGCTCTGACATCGACATTCGGCAAAAATCACGAATATCGAGAAGGGGTGAATGTCGAGCCAGCCTTGGCATCGCCATTCAGTACTATTCAAGAATATCGATCTGGGACGAATGTCGAGCGAGCTCTGACATCGACGTTCGGCACTAGTCCCGAATATCGAGTTGTAACAATTGTCGAGCCAGCTCTGACATCGAGATATGGTCAAAGCCCGAATTTTGATATTGGGTGATTGTCAAGCAAGCTTTAACATCGAGATTCGGCACTAGTCCGAATATCGAGCTGGGTCAAATGTCGAGCCAGCTCTGACCTTGACATTCGGCACTAGTCCCCAATATTTAGTTAGGGCGAATATCAAGCCAGCTCTGACATTGACATTCGGCACTAGTCCCGAATATACAACTGGGGCAAATGTCGAGCCAGCTCTGACAAAACAATTTGGCAATAGTCCCGAATATATAGCTTGGCGAATGTCGAGCCAGCTCTTACATCGACAGTTGGTACTAGTCTCGAATATCGAGCTTGGTCGAATATCGAGCCAGCTCTGAAATCGACATTCGGCACAAGTCACGAATATCGAGCTGGGGAGAATGTCGAGCTTGCTCTGATATCGACATTCGGCACAATTCCCGAATATCGAGCTGGGGCGAATGTCGAGCCTGCTCTGACAAACATATTCGGTACTAGTCCCGAATATCGAGATGGGGCGAATCTCGAGCCACCTCTAACATCGACATTCGGCAAAAATCGCGAATATCGAGCTAGGGCGAATATTGAACTGTGGCGAATGTCGAGCCAGCTAATACATCCATATTCGGTACTTTTCCCATCTATCGAATAAGGGCGAATGTCGACCCAGGTTTGATATCGACATTCGGCACTAGTCCGGAATATCGAGCCGGGGAGAATGTCGAGCCAGCTCTGACATAGACATTCGGCCCTAGTCCCGAATATCGAGCAGGGGCGAATGTAGAGCCAGTTCTGACATCGACATTCGGCAAAAATCACGAATATCGAGCTAAGGCGAAGGTCGAGCCAGCTCTTGCATCGACATTCGGTGCTTTTCGCGAATATCGAATTTAGCCGAATGTCGACCCACCTCTGACATCGACGTTCGGAACTAGTCCCGAATATCGAGTTTTGGCGAATATCGAGCCAGCTCTGACATCGACATTCGGAGCGAGTCCGGAATATCGAACTTGGGCGAATGTCGAGCAAGCTCTGACATCAACATTCAGCAAAAGTCGCAAATATCGAGCTGGGGTGAATGTCGACCCAGCTCTGATATCGACATTCGGTACTCGTCCGGTATATCGAGCCGGAGAGAATGTCGATCCAGCTCTGACATCGACATTCGGCCATAGTCCCGAATATCGAGCTTGGGCGAATGTTCAGCCAGTTCTGACATCGACATTCGGCAAAGTCACGTATATCGAGGTGGGTCGAATGTCGAACCAGCTCTGGCTTCGACATTCGGTACTATTTCCAAATATCTTACTGGGGCGAATGTCGCGCTAGCTCTGATATCGACGTTCGGCTCTAGTGTCGAATATCGAGCTGGGGCGAATTAAGAGCCAGCGCTGACATCGACATTTGGCAAATGTCCCGAATATCGAGCTGGGGCGAATTTTAGCCAGCTCTGACATCGACATTCGGCACTTGTCCCGAATATTGAGCTGGGGCGAATGTCCAGCCAGCATTGATATCGACATATGGTGCTAGGCCGGAATATCGAGCTGGGGCGAATATCGAGAAAGCTCTAACATCGACATTCGGCACTAGTCCAGAATATCGATATGGTGCGAATGACGAGCCGGCTCTGACATCGACATTCTGCACTAGTCCCGAATATCGAGCTGTGCGAATTTCTAGCCAGCTCTGACATCGACATTCGGTACTAGACCCGAATATCGAGCTGGGCGAATGTCGAGCCAGCTCTGACATCGACATTCGGTACTATATCCGAATATCGAGCTGGGGCGAATGTCGAGCCAGCACTGACATCGACGTTCGGCACTTGTCTCGATTATCGAGCTAGGGCGAATTTATAGCCAGCTCTGACATCGACATTTGGTAACAGTCACGAATATCGAGCTGGGTGAATTTTGAGCCAGCTCTGGCATCGACATTCGGCACTTCCCGAATATTGAGCTGGGGTGAATGTCGAGCCAGCTCTGATATGTACATTCGGTACTAGGCCGGATTATCGACCTATGGCGAATATCGAGCCAGCCATGACACCGACATTCGTCACTAGTCCAGAATATCGAGTTGGTGCGAATGTCGAGCCAGCTCTGACATCGACATTCGGAACTAGTCCCGAATATCGAGCTGTGCGAATTTCGAGCCAGCCCTGACATCGACATTCCGCAATAGTCCCAAATATCGAGTTTGTGCAAATGTCGAGCCAGCTCTGACATCGACATTCGGCACTAGTCCCGAATATCGAGCTGGGGCGAATTTCGAGCTAGCTCTGACATCGACATTCGGCATTAGTCCCGAATATCGAACTGGGGCGAATGTCGAGCCAGCTCTGAAAAAGGCATTCGGCACTCGTCCCGAATATCGAGCTGGGGAAATTGTCGAGCCAGCTCTGACATCGACATTCGGCACTAGTCCCGAATATCGAGCTGTGGCGAATGTCGAGCCAGCTCTGACACTACATTCGGCAAAAGTCCCAAATATCGAGCTGGGGCGAAAGTCGACCCAGCTCTGAAATCGACATTCGGCACTAGTCCGGAATATCGATCCGGGGCGAATGTCGAGCAAGCTCTGACATCGACATTCGGCACTAGTCCCGAATATTGAGCTGGGACGAATGTCGAGCCATCTCTGACATCGACATTCGGTAAAAATAATTTGATAGTTTTATAAAAAAAATTGAGAAGTGTACTTAAAAATAAGTTCAGGACGATCGCTGTATAACGGCTAATGAAATATAAAATATCACAAGGCTCATAATGTCATTTAATTGAACATTTTTTTCGTTTTCTTTTCATTACATAGTTATCAACAAGTGAGACTGTGTTGTACTTTGCTTGGGCTGACTTGGTTGAACGAGGAAACTGTCCATGCCAACACGGGCGTGTGACAACCTACGCTGGGGTTGAACCTCAAAGTGCGGTATACTTCTCACCACACCCTGCGGTTAAACGCACTTGGGGGTCAAAGTCGGGAATTGAACCCCAAAGTGCGCTACTTATCAGCGCACTTAGGGTTAAACAGTACTGCAAATGTCAGCTTTATTTTGTTTATTAAATTTCTTTAAAATGAAAAAAATATATTGTAAATACACGTGTATCTATTTTAAAACTTTGCACACAGGCTAATGACACATTCTTAAAATTCAATCATTTACTAAAACCAACTGCTTGACGTTACAATTTTACTGATGTATGCACGTCGGTAATCTGAGACATCCGATCCTGCAGTTTAGGTAATCGATACGAAGACACTGTGCTTCAAAGAATCCCCAAAATAGAAGTTCACAATAGTTTCAGTATTGGTTTCAGGACATTCTGACACAACTAAATAAATTCATTTGTGATGGAATGTATCGATTATTTAATCTAATAGAAACACAAGGTATTTCTTTTTTTGGTGTTAATACTTATTTTTTGCGATAGTATGGATAATAAAAGTGTTTAATAACATTTATCGGCTATGTATTAACTTTGAATATGTCTCAAGATCAAGCAATTATGTATACAAGTATCATACTTTATAAACGTTTCACTATTGAAACAGGATATATGACAAAGATAATATGGCCCTTCGACTTTTTGAAATCAGATTACTCTATATAATGTATAAACAAGTCATGATAAAATTTAAACAAGTGAGACTGTGATATACTTTACTGGGGCTGACTTGGCTGTACGAGGAAACTGTCCATGCCAACACGGGCGTGTAACAACGCACTCTGGGGTTGAACCTCAAAGTGCGGTATACTTCTCTCCACACCATGCGGTTAAACGTACTTGGGGGTAAAAATCGGGAATTGAACCCCAAAGTGCGCTACTTATCAGCGCGCTTTGGGTTAAACAGTACTGCAAATGTCAGCTTTGTATTGTTTAGTAAATTACTTTACAATAAAATAATACATTGGTAATACACGTGTATTTTTTGTAACTTTGCATACAGGCTAATGACACATTACCAGCTTTCTACTTTATGTAGTCGTAATTCCCTGAAAATAGTACATATGTGTAATGCATATGTGTAAATGCAATAAAGGTATATGCGACACTGTATTTAAATATAATAAAAAAATACTGTAAAATACTTTTATGGCTGCTAGTGGATAAAGAACATACTATTAAAATCTTAACTGAAAATGTAAACACTATCATATTAACCAAACACATTTCTTCAAACACATTTTGAAAAGTTTAAGTACAATTTTCAGACAAATCGTTTAACAACGAAAATATCTGGGATTATAAGTCCCTAGGCGGTCAATTTTGTCGAGGGCATAATTTGAAAATTTAAAAGAAGTTAATTCATTAATTTCATAGTTTTCTTGATTTTACTTACAGACTTGATTTTTGTCCTTCATTGATTTCATGTTCCATACTGAAATTTAGAAGAGTAAAGTTGTGTGTAAATTAATCAAGGCTCAGTTTGCTGCGATATTTTGCCTAATTCCTCTTCATACTATAAGAGTCGCAGAATATTAATTCATATATTTATTTCTCATAAAACGGTGTCTTCAAATTGAAAAGCCGAACCGGTATTCTAAAAGTGTCTTAAAGAAAATCTAAGACAATTCTTAAAATTCAATAATTTTGTTAAATAGATGACACTATTTTGTGAATCTGTTTTTTGGCATTATTTCCGTCTTTTTCTGAAAGTATTCTTCTTTTTCCATTTTGTAAGAATAATCTTGACGATTGTATATAGAAATATTAATCCCAACTTTTTATATCATATAAATTAAGTTTAATTTAGCTTAATTTAGTTTTATTTTTGGAATACCAGACCTGATCGTTTGTGATATTCGTCCCAGCTCGATATTTTCCCCAGCTCGATATTCGGGACTAGTGCCGCATGTCGATGTAAAGGCTGGCTCGACATTCGCCCCAGCTCGATATTTCGGCCTAGTACCGAATGTCGATATCAGAGCTGGCTAAACATTCGCTCAGCTCGATATTCGGGATAAGTGCCTGGTTCGACACTCGATAATCCGGACTAGTAACGAATTTCGATGTCAAGGCTGGCTCAATATTCGCCCCACCTCGATATGCGGGACTTTTGTCGAATGTCGATGTCAGAGCTGGCTCGACATTCGCCCCAGCTCGATATTCGGGACTAGAACCGAATGTCGATGTCAGTGCTGGATCGACATTTGTCCCAGCTCGATATTCGGGACTAGTGCCGAATGTCGATGTCAGAGCTAGCTCAATATTCGCCCCGGCTTGATATGCGGGACTTTTGCCGAATGTCAATATCAGTGCTGGCTCGACATTCGCCTAGCTCGATATTCGTGAATTTTATATCATTCATTACAAATTCTTTCAACAATTCGTAAATGTATCAGTTCATTTGAGTCAGCAATAATGTTAACAATAACTTTATGCAACACTTGCTTTGATTACAATCTTACAATTATAGTGTTATTATTATAAAATATAATACCATTTAAATCCGCTTCAGGTAGGATTCGGCAGTATAAATGGCGTGATCACTAAATGGTTATAGGCTAAAGTTTAGTCAAATTTAAAGAAGATTTCCAAATCTGTTTACAGTAACAACTAAAAAGATATAGCGAATCTTCCGATTCATATAATAAGTTTCGAGTAAGTATTGTTTTGATGCATGCACCGATCTTCTGTTCTGTTTTAGTACCGTTTCTAAACTGCGACATAACGCTTAATTATACATAATTATTCGCCATGGATTTTCACATTCTATTAACTTGTGAAAAAAAAGAAATATCAAACATGTAATAATATAGAGTAAAACTTGAATTATTTGGTAACCATTACTTACAGTTATCAATGTGTCATGGAAAACACATGGATTTTATATACGTGTTCACAGATTTTCGTGTGTTTTTTTGCACGTTTTAAATGCAAAACATCAACATTGGTAAGTTTAAAAAAATGGTAAAACAATAAAACATTCCTTATTATTAAATGATCAGCCGATTAGCCATATCATAGGTCAACAAATAACAGTCAACCTCTGCAAATCCAAACGACTGAAAGGTACATTCCTTAAGGTATCATTATTTTCGTACTGATGTGACAGTATTTTTAGTGACTTTTTAGTTTATTGAAAACAAACGAAGATGTAAATATGGGTAAAGAATATATTGTTTCTATCAATAAATCTAGTCTTTGAGATGCAATATATAGGTTATTGAAGTTACTATTTTGTATTTTCACATAGAAATCATTAAAATGTCGCACTTTCATTGACTCGGTGATTGTTCTTGCAGTTTTTAGGTCATTTTTTAATTCTCGGTTATCGTAATATACCATAGTATGGTTCTCAGTTACGTAGAATACATTTGTCTGCTAGAGTAAATGTGTGCCCGTCCTTAATAAACGTTTCGGCATACCACATTCGTCAAAGTTTGGAAAAAAAATCTATCAACATGTCTATGGATTTCAACGCAATTTAAAATAATACTGTACATAGTTTTAACGTAAAAGGGCGATGTACATTTTGACCACATAATGACGTTCCATGAAATCGGAATACTACGCCAAATAAAATGACGTCAGTTCTAAAGCAATAAATTGGCACTGTTAAATATCAAAATGTGCACATCAGCTTCCTGATCCTTGGCGAATATGGCAATGAAACGCTGGTCTTCCCTACATAAATTATATTTGTTTGCATGTATTACATTAAATCCCGTTCACTAGATTTAGGATGTTACAGTTTTGTCGGGTTTCGTAAGCTATTATTTCATTCACATGGTCCTTATGGTAGCCGAAGAGGGACACTAACCGAATTACAGTATCTGATTTTTTTTTATCCTATTATCTTGTCAGCCTTGAAAATGTAACATATCTTCGATACAGAGATCGTTTCCAGCGAATGTAGTAAATTTTCAAGTGTTTCATATCCGTTTTTATTTTATTAAAACTGCGGTTATATTATGTATTCCACTATAAATGTCAAATGGAGGAACAACAACCGAATACGAGAATTTAATGTGAAATTGCAGGGAAAAAGTATCCATTTATTCTTGCAAATGCTTGATTGGGTTGGCTTTACGTTAAAATATCCTAAAATCTAATGTAATCGAAAGAAGAGAAGAAATAGTTGACTCGACTCATTTGCATTCTCATTTGAAATTCGTATTAACAATATCAAACCCTTTTACGTAATTTTCCCTTCGGCTTTTGGCACTAGCGCAGTATGTTTTAACAATTATAGCAAAATCACTATTCTTTGTAGTTTCTTGTACTGTAATAACTTAGGGGTACGTTTTAGCATACGCATTGTAGAATCATTAGCAGGTTACAATATCGTGGGTTCTTTAGTGTTGTCCATTTTCAAAGTTTATTTCGAGTGTCATTTTATTGTGATTGCAATGCAGTCTTCTTTTTTCATGGGACAAAATCGAGCATGCATGTATTTATTATTTGATGTTTCTTTGAGATGAAAATAAACAAGATATCGTAATGAGACTCGAAAGCTATCTTACTCACTGCACAATGGTGAAGTACACCTGTGCATTTTAGTGTTTATCTTCACAATTTAAAATAGGATTTGAAAGAATAATTCAGGAATCCTTACCAGGCATGACACAGTAGTTGGTTTAAGGCGACCTTGTAACCTCGAATTGCATAACTTTGTGTTTTTAAATTGAGAGATTTTGAGAAAGTAAAGCTTGCTTCTTGTTTAATGTTTAATTATTCGTATTTCTGGATGAATGTTTACATCTGTTTGGAAACCTTTACTTTGGATTGGTCGTTTTTAGGCCAATAATTCCTTTAATATTGCAATACTTTTTTTCGAGTTTTACTTCGATGTTTCATACTATCAACGAGATAATGGCAAATTTATTATTTCCCTTTCATTTCTAATGTAGAGCAAATACTACACGAAAACACGCTGTCGAGCATGATCAGTGAGTTTTTATCTCTACAGTGTGATCAATCTCCACGCAGAGTTGTCGTTCCTTGCTCTCACATACAACTCTGCGAAATGCTCAGCTTGCCATTTTGCCTACAAAATAGGTAAAACCGAACAAACGCATTCAATGTATATTTGATTGGATATTTAAGATCGCATGCATTAAATTAATAAATATGACTTTTAAATGTACGATCAAACGTGCAAAAACTTGCGAGTTTTAATGCAACTCTTTGGAACTATTTTATTGCCCATTTACGCAGATGGAATCATTCCACGCACTTTACAAATGTACACAATTCAACAAAATGTTTATTGAGTGACGTTAGGAATTGCTTCGACGTGTGTATGTATGTTGGTTTCTTAACATCAAAAAACCATATAAATCTCATAATAATGAATTAAGACTGATATAAGATATCATGGTATGAGATGGTTTTCTTTAATGCAGTGAATGCAATGTAACGGTCGTGCAAGAGATTGTTTAGTATACTGTAACCTCAATGATGAACGCTTGGTATGATCATGACATGAATGAGACGCTTTCATAACAATAGTCCGTTCTGAGCCCAACACAGAGGTGAATGTAATGTAACCTTCGTGCAAGAGATTGCAGTATGATAGGTTCGTTGTGTCACTTCGTGCGTTTATGAGACCTAGATAACGTAATCAGATATTGTGCAAACATTGAAAACCCGATTATTGATTTGCAACAGCTTTTAATAGAGTACAGGTAATCCTTTTAAATAATTGTGTGTTTTGTGCGTGTTAACATTTGATTAAAATGGTCGTAGTTAATCTTATACAGTATATACTATACAACATACAGTGTATGCTCTTTTTGTAAATATCAAAGAAGTAAGAAAGCATTTAAAACGGAAAGGATACATGCTGTATGACAAACGGTAGGCGTGTTAAAATGGTTAACATTATAGATTTAAGGCCCAATCTCGCTATAATGCCGGCGGAGCCCCGGTGCGTGATCCGGGATCTACCGGGATGAACCGGGGCTCTACCGAAATGAACCGGGCTCCACCGGGGACGACCGGGGACAACCGGGGCTCCACCGGGAAAGTATTAATAATTAATACCTCCGGGATAAACCGGGAGTCACCGGGAAGGACCGGCAACGACAGGCGCGGCACCGGGAACAACCGGGACGGCACCGTAGCTCTGCCGTGGCCCATACAGTCCCCGGAAGAGCTACGGCAACGCCCCGATGGAGCCCCGGTGAATGCCGGTAGAGTCCCGGTATAGCTACGGTATAAGTAAACTTGCGCTCTGTCGGGACGCCGACTGCATTCACCGGGGCTTCGCCGGGACACTACCAGCGACGACCTGGGTTAAACCGGGGCGTTGCCGTAGCTCTGCCGGGGTCTGATGTCGGTATAGCCCCGGTGAGTGCCGGCGGAGTTACGGTATACCGGGGCCCTGCCGGGACGCTACCGGCTTTCACAACCGGGGCATTACCGGCGACAACCGGGGCTCTGCCGGGGCTTCACCGGGATAAACCGTAGCCGTAGGTTGACTGGGACTCTGCCATTCTGTTGAATGGCTTCAACCGGGGCGGCACCGGGAAATAGTGTGACCGCGTTAAAAAATATACGAATCATCCCGGTTCTCGCCGGTTGACCGGCGTTAGCAAACCGGGATGGACCGGGTCTCTACCGGCAATAGTGAGACTTGGGCTTTACCTTTGCGAACACGTATCTTTATGCCGTTTCGTGTGTACACGCAACGTTTAGCATGCATTGTTGTAATTATGATTGCAGCCATATATCAAAATTATGTGTGTTTCGAACATGTATTTATACGTTTAAACTTTTGTATAATCTTATTGTATAACATGACCATTCAAATTCTTGTCTCAATAATAAACAATGCTTTGAGGTTAAGTTGGCGATCGTTTAGTTAACATTTCGAGAATCATAAAACGTTTTACCAACGTCGGATTAGAATGGCATTTTAAGCGTGCATTAATAAATCAAACGTATCAATCGTAATTTAAGTTTAAAAATTGTTAATTGTTTCCTTTACAAAACGCTCTACTTTGTGATTATTTCGATGCATTTATTGTTAAATCCATGTAAGCCATATCGCTCATTGCAAGTCGATCGATTATTAAAATAAATTATGTATTTCGCCGTATCGCATATCTTAATGTTATGTCATAACACGCGTATTCATGAATATCTCAAATATGCATATTATATTTGTATTGTTTGTAGTTTAAACACATGATATTTGATATAGATCCATTTGTTAAAATTAACAGTGTTCGTTTTATTTTTCTGTACAATAGTCATAGTATACCACCGCTAATATACAGTGCATCAAGAAAACACATACGTGCGACTGGATTTAAAGCGATAGTTAGATTGTTTTGAGATATGATATGTAACTATGCACTTTAACTGATTTACTAGTATTGTTTCGCACTAGTTATTATTTCATTAAAGGGTATATGTTTCTGGAATTCGGTGAATGTAACTTTAAAAACAGCCAGTATTATCGTCTCACTCTTATGTTATATTCGTTTAATGTTCGCGAATTAAGTATTTTATTTATTCAAAAGCCGCGTTGGGTGTGTTTTAATGTATTTGGTTTAGTCCATATAACCGCGGAAAATATTGTTGTATGGTTTCATGTACATGTATTTGACTATTGTAAATTATCTTCCGTATGTATAACATTATTGCTCTAGGCGAATTCCTATGTAACAAGAGTGTGTGTTTTGATAAAACATTCACACTTTACATTGAAAGTTAAACTTGTTTTGCACTTTCGCTGAGTATTTATTATAAGAAGACAACACGGCAAATCCGATTACCCTTCAAATAAGACGTATTTAAGGGTTTCCGGTATAAATGACTCATTAATCGCTCTTATACGTCTGGATTTTTTTATGAAAACATATAGAAAGTGCATTTTGTGGGTATAATGTAAGTCTTAGTCATTTCATATTATAACCAGGGTTACAAGCAAAACTTATGTTTTACACAACAGGTACTGACTACCACCGGCCAAATCTGTGATTTTATATACCCGCTGCAATAACTTATAGGTATATATAATCATAGTACGGGACCATACAATAGGCATTTGTTTTACTGTGTGATTTACAAGTTGAATGACATAAACGCTTAGACAAATTGTTTAAGCATTGTTATTAATGCTGCATGCCTTTAAACCGGTATAAAACCCAAGCGCTTTGCTTTGACGTCTTTAATACCTTAACACCTTGCTTTAATCAACTTGTGTTCAATGTTGTCCCTCATGTATTTATGTTTAAGTTGCACGAAGATGAACTAACTGTTTAAATACATGATACTATGTTTCTTTAGCTTTTTTAATACAGATGGAACGTAGTTGATACTCGTTTCGGTTTCATTTAATTGGGCCTCGGAAAGTTTGGGTTCTGGTTCTCTGGTCTGTATATAACTATTTTGTGATTGTCCAATTGAAAATATTCTCCTGTATAGCTATCTAATTTAATTGTGCTATGATGTTCATTGTATTGCACTATGTTCTGTATCTATACTGAATGCATGGGTGAAAACTAGTGCAGCATATGGGTATTTTTACACACACAAAAATTATCGAAAAAAAAAAAATAAGCATTTTCTTAAGAAGGCGATCTTCCTTGACAATCAATCAAATTATTGACATTTCTACACTTCGTAATCGTAATCCAATTAGGTGTTTCACAGCCATTCATTTCAACTTTGCGACTATTCATTAAACTTGAAGTATAATTACAAAAGTTCTGCTTAAAAAAATACAATGTCTAAATTATACGTTATTGCTTGAATAAACAAAGACATCATAGCTATGATAACAAATTGAAGAAAGTGACCTCGCAAGTTATTTAATATTGTGTTATACTTTTATGTAACGTGTTTTTACAAAACATTATTTGATATTATCTGTAGTTGAGTCATAATAATACCTCAGTAACTAATCGCGGGGAGATGCGCTTCAAACACCGTCTTTTATACATCGTCTTAGGGGTGCCATTTGACAGTTTAGTTGTAATTGTATGTATGCAATATTCAATCACAGTAGTTAATAACTCATGTGACTAGACTAAGTTGTAATTTTTCGTTTTACACGATAATTTACTTTGAGCATTCATTACGTCATGTTAATTTCTATGGTATAAATAAGAACAAATTTCTATGATATAAGTAAGAACACTATTTGTGTTTGCATTTAATCACGAATTTTAAACCATGCCCATGACAGAAGAATGATTTTTTTCATTATTTGAAATAAGATGTACTGTCCTCCAACCAACCATAGTAACATACCGATTCGAACCAGTGCTGTCTCCGTCTTCAGAAAACTAGTAAATATATGGACTAGTTATCATAAAAAAAACTTTTTTGACGGAATGTATAAAATATTCTAATTGCGCGACCTCTGTTCTCCTGTCCTTCGAATGTCATGCTAGGAGCATGAGTCCAAAGTATTAAAAGGATTATATTGAAACTCCTTGTTATTATATAGGACTTAAAAGTTAAAGGGAAACGCCTATTCCAAGTTCCATAACTCTCTATTTATTAAATTAAGAACTATTATGCTAAGGAATAAAAAATTTGCGAAACATATCTCCATTTATGTTAAAGGTGCCTAAATAAAAATGTTCACTTAAAGAGATATTTAGACAAGAAAGAATACCAGAAAGACCAATGAATTATCGTTCTATTCGTAATTCTTGCTTTTGCTTCTTGTTTGTACAGTCTTTTTCTTGTGTAGTCATATTCTTTAGAGATTGTTTTAAGAGAAAATGCTGAGTAGAGGACAATGCCTCTCTCTTTGGTAGTAACATATTTATTATCTTTTGTTAATTTTTATGTGCCGGGTACATGACCCTTTATTGTAACAATACAATTTCAGATTTATAGCCTTTTGCGAATGTTTGCAGAACATATCAACTACAATAAATTTTATATTGCAAAGGGTATATTGATAAATAATTAATGGATCCAAATAATACTTAGACATCAAGACAAAGGGCGTTAGAAAGAGATGCAGAATAACCGTAGCATAACTTTATATTCAATTTTTACAGAGTTATTGCCTCTTGTTCTCTATCTGCTGCACTTTGTTATTGTGATTCCATTATATTGATATTGAGGTGCAACTTCATAGATATACAAAGAATATTGCAGGTAAGTGTATAGTGAAAGAATCATCATTCATTTTTCAGTGATTATGAAGTTATTGCCCCTGGTATTTTTCTTTTGGTTTCCAATGCCATTTTTTTATTTAATTGTACACATGATAGCTAAAAATATAAAGATGAAATTCAAATAAAACTTATATTAAAATAAACGACTTTGATATGCAGATTACAAGAACATAACTCATATTTTCAAAGCGTGTTTGCAATTTGTTAAATGTTCAGTGAAAAGCATACCAATAAGTATATATATGTAAATATCTATATATCTATATATCTATATATATATATATATATATATATATATATATATATATATATATATATATATATATATATATATATATATATATATATATATATATATTCACACATATGGCCAGTTACGGGGTCTCTGATTTAGAAATAGGTTATGGGGTTCCCACTTTAAATACATGTATCTCCATACCCTTTTTTATCCGATATAAACACGAATTAAGGTATATAGGGGTACCTACTATTATTATTGTATATAAATACGTCATTTATTTAACGTCTTATACAAGGAAATATATAGCGAACTTATTTGCGAGGTATATACAATTTCAATTTCAGACCTGATTGTGGTTTTCGATTTAAGACCTTATTGTGAGATTTGATTGCATTACCTCCCCTACACCCCCCTCATAGTAATTAAAGGAGCCTAGATTGCGGGGTTGTATATAGACCCCGATTTTTATATTGACCTCGTAAGTACAGTCTGAAAACTACAGAGACCGCGTAACTGGCACTATGTATTGGTATATATATGTATATATACATATATATATATATATATATATATATATATATATATATATATATATATATATATATATATATATATATATATATATATATGTATATATACAACAAAGTCTCTATAAGCCTTGTATTATTTAAACAAAAACGCTGTATTCATTTTATGCCGAAGCTTTCGACCTCACGGTCTTTATCAGCGGCCATTTTTATTTCAAGATGTTTTATTATGTACGGATATGACGTCTAGCATTTCCGGCGTCAACGTCATTTTCGCGCCTTTCATGAACGCTTATTCCTGTACGTTAATACCATATTGTCGGTATGTCCTTAATTTTGCCTTCCATATATATAAATATATATATATAGATAGATAAATATATATATATATATATATATATATATATATATATATATATATATATATATATATTAGGGATTCAGGTACCTCTTCTATAATACATAAAATGTATCTGTTCCCCCCCCCCCCCTTTTTTAGTTCAAGAAACCGCGTGTTGGTCAAAACTGTACTTCGAGGGCATTCGGTATTTACAATGACAAAATAGTTTTAGATATCGAAATGCTATGCATATAAACTTGGATATACAATGTTTGCGTTTGTTTCTACCTATATTTGCATGTATTATTGTGTAAAAAGTCGATTAAGGTAAAGCAAATATAATTTCAAATAGATATTAACTTTTGAGTTTAAATTAGGTTAATTACATTTTCCAAACAGATATGTGAAGTTATATGATCGTTCAGATATAATTGAAGAAAAGAGCACTTGACTGAGTGTAATATCTACTATGTAACTGTATAGGTGTACCTAAACACTATATACCTGCCTTGTTTGGCAATAGTTTTAATAAGTCGTTAAACATGAGCGCCGTATAAAATTTGAATTGCAATACAAGTGCTGTTTCAGATTATATTTATACTAACAGCGTTGCAGTCGTACAAAACGATAGCGCATATCTGAAAAAATAGTAAAAATTCCGTTCAAACGAACCAACATGTTTAGCCCAGCAAAACAATCTCCCGAGGAAAGTTAACCTTTGTACACGAAAAGAATACCATATATCACTTTGTACCTCTATACATTGTGGATTGTTGTTTAAAGGAAAATCAATATCTGTAGAAATCTGCTTTAAAAATAGTAGTCGTTGTTTATCGCTTTTTACGGAGTGAAAAAAAAATCGTTTTATGAATCCCAACACGAGATCAAATGGCCAAAAAATTTACATAAGATATCTCGCATTTATTAAAATAAATATAGGGTACATTTTTCTTAGAAAAAGGTTTCCTTTACAAAATATTAATGGATCATATAAAATATATATATATATATATGTCCCGAATCATGAAACACCTTAAACGGTTAGTTGTCCTACGTTCTAGTTACGTTACAAAATTATTGTTTATTGCATTTACAATGCTTCATATAAACAATATTATCCCCACTTTTCACAATAGTGCATTTTTATAGTATTACAATGTAGATTTTCTTCTTCGTGACGTTCGGCCATTTAAACCATAACGTTATCAAAGTATAATAGTCAGTTATAAATTATTGTTTGGATAAGCTTAAGATAATAAAAGCTTATTTGTTCCACTACGTAAGACAACATTTCAAAATCGATCATATAAGTTTATTATCGTATTCACTATCTAAGAACATAGACAAGTCACCGTTTGGTTAATAAATCATTTGAGACAACATTTATAATCCGGTAATAAAAGCAGACAACATAATAATACTAAGTCCTGATTATATAGCACGCTCATTTATATACAAAAATTTAACAAATTAATCAAACCGTCCTTATTTGTTACGCTTATACATACAACATATCGTGTAAGGAAGTAACAAAACATTGGGTATGTGCATTTGTATGTAGATGCAGGTTCGATTATCATTATTAATCCTGCCTCTGTTGCAAAAATTGACCAAATAAAGCAGGATAGGATAAACTAGTTGATATCCGGCAGTACATCACGTGACCGTGATCTAACCGTAAGTATGTATTCCTACGCGCCGATTAACATGTTAACGTGTTCTAATATTTGACCTTTGAAATTTATTGGGACGCATCATGAATGTTATCGTTATATTATAAATCATCCTTTTTTCTTCTTTAAAACATATTACCGAACCAGCTCTCCGTATTTATCATTTTCATTTACTTGATGACGCAATTTATGACGTATCTAGTGTGACGTCATTTCTCAGACAAAACATACTATCTAGTTTCTCTCAGGATCTTAGGGACACCAATTTTGACGTGGTGGTTTTAACAGTATTTTTTCAAAGAATTTAAAGCATCGAACGAATCATAAACGTATTCCGAATGGTGTGTTTGTCATTCATAAGTGTTAACTTCGATAGGAATAAAATAATTCGCTACGACAGGATTACGATTTCGTAAATCGGAATTTGGGTCAGAATGGTTAGCATTCGATACAAACGCTATCAAAAAAATAGTGTGGTTTAAAATACATTTCGATACAGATGTAAAAACAGAAATGGATTTTGACAAAGGGATGGAAGAACAGAAAATGGATGTGTATATCGTTGTTAATGTTTTGTTATAAGCAATGGATTAAAGTTGTCATTAAGGTGAATAAAATTTAGTTATTGTTTTGCTGCTGCTTTTTGTTATCATTTTTGTACCAAGAAAAATATCACATTATCGAGTCGTTTTTTATTTCTTCTCATATTTTCAATAGGAAAGTATAAAAAGGAACAGTTTAATGTGGAACTTTTTTTACGTGACACAATCGGTAGTTATTCGGTCGTCAGGAATGTAGGAGGCCCGACAAGAATTGTTATATCAATTAATCATTTGTCTTTGATAAAATGTGTCGACGGCATGCGGCAGGATAAATCGAATACATGGTTGGTGCCGAGATGGAGAAAGTTTATCCGGTTCGGCCCGAAAAAGAAAAATATGGCTCGCTAAAGCTCGCCCTATTTTCTTTTTCTAAGCCTGACCGGATAAACTTTCTCCATCTCGGCACCAACCATGTATTCTCTATATAATCCTCTTCTTGACAATAGGGTAACTCATGAACGGCTCATATATTCGATCATTACGCTACATTTGTTAGTATTAAAAGCTATTCCAACGGAATTTGGCAATTAAATGGACTACGTCATTTAAAAGGGTCTAAAAGACAATTTCTTATAACAGCGTTATCAAACAAAATTATAATGCATATATTAACGTATACAACCCGCTATATTTTATATGAAAATAATTTATTAATGGTAAAATACAAAATATTGTATAGTATTGAGCTTGTTTGTGTTGGCCTTTGTGTATATTGTTACGTGTTCTGTTGATTACCATTTATTTCCATATGATACATTTTGTATTCATCAATAGCGCAGTTGTTTAAAGCGAGGTCTACTATAAGTCACTCATGCTTTATATAGCTAAGTTCGGTACTCACTTGTGGTGTTATTTTTCTTACTCTTAGCTTATTTGTCTTCATGAAATTCTTCTATCCAATATCTTCTTTTTTTAAATATTTTATTAAATAATTTAAACCATTAATTTTAGTAAAGTGCATTTATGACAAAAGTATATATTTTGTGGTCTCTTTAAACTGAAACATTGGCTGTTTGCTCGATGTGTGTGGGAATATTTTGTTTTTCTGTACTTGAATTAACTAACACGAACTTATTTGAGTCGTAGTTTCTTGATTATCACTTTCTGTTACAAAGGTTCTGTTAAAGACACCTAATGCCTATATTAAAAGATCGCATTTGCTTTTGAAAGATATTGATGGAACTACAATCAAAGTAAATATTAATAAAATCTTCTGAGAAATAACACCATGATTTATAGATTCACAAAATCAGACATGTATATACCGTACCGAAAGCGAGCCTTGTATTAAATTCAGAGGATTCAGATAATTGTTAGTAAGCCAAACTCTCAAATGCTCATTGTGGAACTCTTTTGTAAACTCGCAAACTGGCGAAAATCAGGACAGCATTATAAAAACGAAATCGTCGCTTTTAGTTTCAGTTCCATATAACGTTTTTAATACAATACAGATTGTGCAACGGTGTTTTCGTTTAAATATTTTACAGGTAGTTCGTTAAAATCTAGGCGAGCGGGATTGTAATCATGATTTGCTTGCAAGGGACTTCATCCATCAAATGTTTCATAGCGGTAAGTTTGCTGTGCAATAATTTAAATTATTTTATGTTTATAGTTTGTAACCTACAAATAATAATTTAACAATTTAAATTGGCGATGCTCAATGCATAACGGATGGCAACATATTTACACACCACCGTTTTCAATTAGGTCTATGCAATAATGTAAATTAACGTTTTTCTAATTGAATTTTTATTAACCATTTCATAGCGACACACGTCCGTATGGGTATCTTATTCATTTCAGTCCACACAATACATGTTATGTGCAAAATATGTGCCATGAAAAAACATGTGAACAGAAAGACTCTTTACTTAAAATTAATTGATCTCGTTCGTATAAAAATTCTTAGTTGAAAACATAAGCATGTGGCTTGCATTTTCAGAACATGCTGCTCGTTTTTGGATTGGTGACTTTCCTTATATCAGGTAAGTCACATACATATCCAACTGTTCTGTCAATGCTCCGATAGTTTAAGTATTATTTGTGACAAAGTTTCTTTTAAATGAATTTACACGTCTTAGTACTTATACAGCTAACCTGTTTTTGGTAATATTTACTTTACCACTAATACAAGAGGGTTTACACCAGAAAAAGTCTCGCGCGGAATAACTGGTGAAGTGCAAATCATATTTGTGTTATATATTTACAGAATGTTATACCGTTTCTGAAAACATCCAGGTGGTAAGAACTAAAGAAATTTCAATTGAATGTGCCTCGAACACCGATTTCACATTCAAACTTTATAGCAATGGGTTAAACGATTCTTTAACGATTGCAGAGTGTGATTTTAATAGAAAATCGTGTGTGTTTTTGACAAATATTTATGAAAACATATACACTATTTTGTACACTGGACGTGGTGGTATCCTGGTAATAAGATATCTCAACGACGAAACTGTTGGAACTTATCAATGCCATGAAACATACAATCCTATGAATTTTGTCAGCACGATGATTACACAATCGGAATATGCAGACGCATTCGTAAAGCATTATAGAGTTCCACCCAAAACTACTGGTACGTAGATTATTGTTTTAATATGACATGAAAGGCATTCAGCAGTAGTTTGGTTGTCAGTATATCACGTAATGAATTTTACCGTTCTGAATCATTAATTAAGGTTAACTTAACAACTGTACAGTGTACCTGCAATTAATGTATTTGGACACAATTTTGATGCGACAAAATTTGGAATATTGTTTTGAAAATACGTTTATAATCACAGCGTGTATATCCAAGATATGACAAATAAATCAATGGTCCACTTCATATTAAAATGATAATTCGAAGTTTAAATACAAACTTATTTTTCTTTTTTAATTTCAGAGTTTAGCCTTTCGGAAAAATTTGGGCATATTGTCCTAGGCATATTTAAGGAGAAGTCAATAGAATGCTCATCCAATGTCGATATCACTTTTAAATTCATCAGTAATAAAGAAAACGCCTCAGTTACAATTGCAGAATGTGACTTATCGAAAAAAGCATGCACTATATTGAAAACATTTTTGCATAACCAATACAATATGTCCTACACAGGCAGTGGAGGAGTTTTGCATATTAAGAGTCTGAACGATGAATCATTTGGAACATATATCTGTTATGAAACGTACAATCCAAACATCTTTGTCAGCATTGAAATTATTTCACACATTATGGATGCAGCGAATAGCACCTATAATGTAACTGATGCTGCCGATACTAATACAGGTAAATGGTATTCAAGTTATTTGCAATGTTCTTGTTTATTATAAACATAGTATTACCTCATTATTTAATGCACTTTAAACTGAACATAGCTGGTATATAAAGCATGCGAACTTGGCGGTCACAAACCGTTTAATATGTTTTCCCAATTACTGAAATTTCAATTAAAGCGTTATAAGCTTTAGTCATTGTCTGACGGTAACTAATATTATTCCAGTGTTTACATAATATTTCAGAGAACCATTGGGATCAAGGCGGAACAAATAATTCTTCATCAATATTGGTAATAGTACTATCCGTGTGTTCTGCCCTGGCCGTGCTTGGAATCGTATGCGTCATAGTTTATTGTACGATTAAAGGTACGTTAACGTTTCCCCAATCATCGCAAATCTAAAAGTAAACTTCCGTATGTTATCATTTAAAATTTAATATAAAATACATGGAAATTGCAAATATAAATGCTAAAAAATAACGTAAACTTATAAATATTACATGAAACAAGTGTCATTCCTGTATGGATATTACACAGTTTTTAAACCAGTTTTGAATCACCGATGCTTAGTTTTTAAACTAGTTTTGAACCCCATGCTTTGCATGGACTGTTCCACGGCGGTTTTATTCAGTGGTATTTGTTTTGTTCGTGCGATTTATTCTGTCCCAAATTGTTTGACAATTGGTCACATGCCTCGAATAAAGGACCTCTGCGCGATGATAAAATTGCCTCCAGTAGTTGGAACAGGAGTTTCATTTTGTTTTTATTTTGAATTGGTCTTTGTATCTACACGTGGTTTTATTTTTTAGATTTTCACTGCGCTGCTTCTTATGACATAGACAATTTTGAAATGGTAATATATTTCTAGTTGAGTCCCTAGTAACGGTGATTACTCGCAAAGGAATAATTTATATTGATATTTACGTTTCTCAAAAGGCGTTTACATCATGATAGATCTTCCTTTTCGAATTAAAATTTATATTGTTTTATTCAAGTATTCGGTACACAAATGAATTTTCAATTAATGAAAAGCATGTTTAATCTTTTTGCTAAAAATACAAAGTTCTAACATGTGTGTATGTCTACCGCATTTGTATATATTTGTTGTGTTTGCAGTCTGCATCAACCAAGTATGCCACAGCACCATATCAGAATGAAGAAAATGAGAATACTGTAAGTAATTAACCTATGCGACTTATCTAGTATGGCCGAGTAATACATTTTGTATTTTAAAATGATCTATTTTTGTTAAAAAAGTATATCTCTTTTCTTGCGTTATGAATTATTAGATAGAACAAAGACATCAGCAGCAACAATAGCTACACATGCAAAATTGTATATACATGTATTAGGAATAACTCTACTGACTTACAACTCAACAATGTCCATTGTAAAGGTTGTCATTCATTATTCATTTATCTCTATTAAAATGTATTTATTCAGGTTTGCATCAATATAAAAGTATTAAGCCTCATCAGTTGGATAAAATATATTTTCACTAATCAGTAGTAGTATTTTTTTCCCAATCGAAAATTATTTTCCAAAGTATTACCTCTTTAATTCACACGATTTGGCACCCTCAGTCGTATTGAGTCAATGTGACTAACAGACAATGTCTTGTTGGTACGGATTAAACTCGCAGGACATTGACGCAAGTACACACTTTATATATAACCCAAGTATATTTTTTATTGCCGCTTAGAAGAGTCAGATATCTTATTTTCTTCCATGCCGTTTTCACTTTTCAGTATCGGGGTCACATCTGAATAAATAGAGAAAAAGGCAATAGATACATTTTATTAATCCTATTCCAAACACTCTTTCATCGTTAAGCTACGAACGATACGTCTTAAAAAGCATATTTCAATTGTTCATCTGCGTTTCCCTTTTGTAACCGTTCCTCTTTGTTGTCAAATGGGAGGGCAAGAAGCAGCTTCCCACACATTTCGTTTGAAATTTAGGGCGAACATTTTGTAATCATACATGTCGCTGGAATATTATTTGTGTAACTTAATTTCTACGCATCAATGAGAAAATAAGTATGGGTATAAAACGCATTAAAAGTAACTCATATGCAAAGAATAATTTAAAACTTTAAAACAAAGATGTTTTTTCTTGTAATACCGTGAATTATTTTCTCAGTCATGTGAGAGGATTTACAAATGTTCACTCCTGCAAGCGCTGGTGAAAATATTAATATATTATCTCATTTTAATGAGAAACTTTATTCACGGTATTACCCGAGAAGCAAACATGTATCTTCTATATGTCAGTGTATGATACAAATTCCCGCACGTAGGTAATCTTAATTATTATAAACTATATAAACTTCTAATTAAATATCTTGGTATGTTTAACCTTATAAAATGTAAAAACGTTGTTTGGAAATCAAATGGCAGAAGTGCACATGATATAATATCATAAAGGTGTTATATTATACGTTTGTTTGTTATCAATATAAAGTGTTATCGTATTTGAATTTCAAGCGGAATGATTATCAAGCAATACTTTAAAGCAAAGATTCATATCATTTAAGAGCGCGATTAAACCATTGACTTAGATATATACTCAAACTAACTACTTAAATAACTTTACAAATGTTCAATTGATATAATTGTTTCTAGAAAACAGTAATGTTACGGTTTACTTCAACCATGGATGTCTTTATATAATTTCTTTTAACATGAAAATACGAAAAAAAAACACGTATGAAAGGTGCATTGTATCTACGGTTAACATCTAGATACATATGTTTATTGAACATAATTAATTTATGTATCATTTCAGCAAGATTTAGTATTTGTAAATGATATTGTATTATAGGCCGCGCCGTTACTGTGTTCAACTATAAGGCGGAGTAGCGACAGCAAACATCCGCTTACGAAACATGCTTACTTTGCCGAAACGGTAAGTATTTTAACAACGATAGTTTGTATTTTGTCAGGGCGCATTATTTTGAAAGGCTATGTATTAACAATTCCAACAGTGTGTCGATTAAACATTTAAGGCACATTTCTAGTGTCATGTTTTGTAATTAAAAACGGCAAAATCAGTTTAGTTATACAGGATATGTTGTTAAAGGGATCTTTTCACGTTTTGGTAAATTGATAAAATTGAAAAAAGTTGTTTCAGATTCGCAAATTTTTGTTTTAGTTATGAAATTTGTGAGGAAACAGTAATACTGAACATCTACCATGGTCAATATAGCCATAATATGCATCTTTGACGATTTAAAAACCTGAAAATTATAAAGTGTTGCAACGCGAAACGATTGAATTATTTGGAGAGTTATGTTATTGTCGTTTAGTTTTGTGAAACTACGAAGATTGCTTATATAAAGTATAAAATACGTAGTTCATATATACTTGGCAGGATGGCCGAGCGGTCTAATTGGTTTTTACTCCAGGAATCTGGGGGTCAGTGGTTCGATCCCTGCGACGGCTACTTTTTTTCCTTTTTTATATTTCATTATTGATTTTTTACTGGAGCTTTTTAGATCCAATGCTTACATTTATTAATATAAAGCATTTAATGACAAACTTCAAAACATGCCAAAATCTGTGAAAAGGCCCTTTTAACTGATTAGCTTTGCGAACATATTTTACACACAAGCAGGAGTTAAGCCATTACAAATGACCGTTATATTAAGATTCTTTGTTTCCAAATCACTGTAAACCAGAGTTTACACAATGTGCCGACGTGCATTGCTTTCTAAACAAAAATATGCTTCAAGTAAGCTATACAATATGGCTCAACGTGACGTTGGACTTCAGGCCAGAGTGTAACAAAAAATGGCCATGCTGATCTTTTCATATGCTTCGCGCCAAACTTAGCACACATTGACGGTGCTGCCATTTGCGCGGCAAATTATACCGCTTTCAGTTGTCATCAAATAAAACAAGTATTTTCTTTAAAAATGATATATATACATGAGTATCAAGCAATCAAGGTGCGACGCAATATTCTTCGCGATCAAAAATATAACATGACGTCTAGTGTGCGTTTGATTATAGTATTTCATTACTTACAAAACTGTCGTATGACGTTGACCAAAATGCGGAACATTTGTGAATTTTATTAAGTCAAGCTTCAAATGTAGCCTGTCAATGTTTTGAAATGCGTATAGCTCAGATGCTTCAACATTTGTTTAGGAATAGTTTGTTGTATGTGCTCATGGTGAGCTATTGTGGCATGTGGCTTTCGGCCTTAAGGGTGACACGATTTATATATACTCATATAGTAAATAAAAACGCCAGAATCAGAATTGTTAAAGTGGTCCTCAACTTATAGTTTTAAATCAAGCTCCAAGGAGCCAAACATTGCCATCCCGTTGGGTTGGGCACATGGCTCATATAGTTTTAAGGTTAATAATATTCTTGCTCGAAACTGTGATAGTCAGGGTTTTTACATTTACTGTGTACCTTTTTATAAATATCCTCTACTAAGAGTGTTCAAGTCAGACTGCATATAATACATATATGTAACGAGAGCTTTTATATTTTGTTTACAACATTCGACAAAGATCTTGTACAAAGTTTTCCAATACCTTCCCTAAGAGTAAAAACTGGCAAAGCCCCAGTGGTTTAATAATTTATATAGTTTCATATTGTTAACAAATTAATAAATCTTCTCATATGAAACCTCGATTACAATGCTCAATATTTAGTATGTAACAAAGTAAAGTTTGCATAAATCATGTCTCGTGCGTAACAACTGGCCACGCCCCAGGTTTTATATGATTTATATGATTTATATAGATCTATACGATAAACAACTTTAAAAAATGTAATATAAAACCAAAAGTCCTAGAGCTTTGATTGTTGGCATGCAACAGCAGATAGTAGTCCTCTAGAGTTTTTGTATATGTCCGTCGGGTCAAAACAAGACCCATGGAACATAGGGCCTATTTTGACATGTATTATAAATGACTTTAAAGAAATTATATGAACACACAAAATAAGAGATTTGATATTTGATGTGTGATTTTATGTATTGGCATAGTAAAATGCTGTTCAAATCATTTCCCTGGGGTAAAACTGGCTACACTCCAGGGATTAAATTATTTGTATTACTTTATATATTAAGATAATTTAATAAATTGTATCTGAAACAACAAGACATAGTTGTAAGTTTTTGGCATGTACCATCATATAATGATCCTCTTAAAATTTTATTAAAATTTTAAACGCGAGGTTATAGACCTACCTGTTAGGGTGAAATGTTTTATATTTAATTGAATACACAAAACTAAAATCTTTTCTTAAACCAATGAACACCCGACTTTGAAATTTTGTATGTTACATCAGGTTATCGTCGTATGCACAGATTGTCAAAATCAGATCCACTGGTGCGCAATCTATGGCCATGTTGCACCCCACCCCCTTGTACTTCGCAGTTATGTTATTCATACACCAGATTTAAACTCAATAGATAATACTTATTTAAAAACAGAATCAGAACACTCCAATATACTGTTCAAAGTAAAGTGTGTGTTTACTTGTTTGTGCTTATTATTTATGTAATACGCAGCACACAGAATCCGCCTTGCCAAGCGTAAGAGCTGTTGCTGCTATTGAACTTGGTACAACATACAGTGGATGTGCCTTTTCGTTCTCCCAAGATCCGAACAACGTGGTTGTAAACACGAACTGGTTCAATGGCGGCGAATCAAACTTAATAGCAACTAAAACTCCGACAATTGTTCTCCTCGACAACAAAGGGGAATTTCATTCGTTTGGATTCGATGCAGAAAAACACTTTCTTTCGCTAGCGCATGATAACAATCACCGAGGCTGGAGATTGTTCAGGCGTTTTAGAATGGCACTTCAAAAGGTACGATGAATCGAGAAAAATTACAACAAACCCATTAATAATCACAAAAGATCAATTAAAATGAATATCGCGCTGTATAAAAGTATATTAATACACCGCATATAGAATAATCACAGTGAGTAAATACACGTTAACTAAGCAAAAGACTGCATTTAAAAAATCATATTTATTTGTATATGGTCGATTTGTGTTGTATCTGTTGCTGCAAAGTGTCGAAAGAACTTGTTCAAATATTTTCGTATTTTGCAAAGACAACCATTACACTAATTTAAATACCTATTTAAAATATTTGAAATACTTTTTTTCCTAACGAATCGATTAATACACATTTCGACATTACCGGGCTTGGAACCGATTACATTTTAGAGCAATATCTAAGCGCTTCCACTAGATCATTCCGGTACTAGAAATTGACTGCATATTTTAAACGCTACTTCAGAAATAGACATATTTTTCAAGTAATAGATGAAACGCGTACCCCATTGTTTTATTGATGATTGTCCATAAGTGAACTCATATTTTACCATGATTCTAACCGGTAGCTGTGTATAAGCAGCCTACTGAAGTGATCCATATCTTAGAAGCTTAATACACATCCGCTGTTGTACCGGGAACATTGTATAACTGCTAAAATAAGTGATAAGGTTTGTTTCTTAATTTAACATTTACAATTAACAACATTATTTATCGCATTATTATACGGTTACTGTAGTTTTATAACAAAATTAATTTAATTAATACATGTAGCAGAAATGTGTTTCTTCGGTATACTAAACTAAGGTAAACGACGTAGGGAGAGGATAAGCATTATTTAATTAGGCCTTTAAGCAGACATTTCGCTTGATTAAATTATGTGTATACATTTTGAATATATGCTAAGTGTTAGAATTGTCACTTTACGAACTGTGAACGAGTGCGTTTTACATTTGAAGCGGTAGAGATATTGACAAGCGGCAGACACAATCTGTAGACAATCCGCGTTAATAGTTTTAAATTGTTACGACTTAACGTACACATTCAACGAAATGGACATATATGCATTGATAAGGGCAATATTATCATGTTAAAGTTGTTCGAATTTTCCCACATATGTGGTTTTCAAAAAGCTATTATAATAGTTATATTCAATACGTCAATATAAATATCTTACAATTAAATTGTTTCGAGGTTAAACGCCATACTTAAGTCTAACTTAATACTATTATTTAAAAAATGAACAACATGACTGTATTTAAATACACACTAAAGTCATATGTAGAACTCAATAATTTGGGAAAAAAAGGTACACCCTCAAGGTATCCTTGTAATTGTAATGAAATGGCCTTTTCATATTCAGTTCACAATTAAACCACGTGTCTGCATATTATTGATTCATCATAAACTATATGTATAGGATCAAAATCAGAAAATGTGCTAGGTGGAGAGCATCGTTTGATGTAATCAACGAATTTTCATGACAAGAATATCAAAATATCTCAAGAAATATCTTTGACAAACGTAGATCGACCACATTTTATGAACGCATTTTTCATTTATTTAAAAGAGTCTTTATATATGAAATTGTCACCAATAAAAGTTTTGAAGTTAGTAAAATTGTGTAACCAATAAAAACGCTTAACAGATTATAAAGGAACATGTTACAGAAATAAAGTAGTAATTTTGTACGAGAGAAAGGGATAATTTAAGTGCTACAATTATGTATTTAAAATATTGCAATTCATGATGCAAATCTGTTTGATCACCTTGAAAATCGTGGATTTTTTTTGTAGTGACCTATATTAAATAGGAAATTTAAACTTCTTTATCATAGGTACCTCCTGTTTTGTTTTATAAAGCTTGAGTATGATGCTGTGCATGTTTGAAAACATGTCTAAACGATAATTGCTCTACATTCAGTGAGTAACAATTCATGATATGTATTTGAATAGAAATATTCCCTGGATGCGACAATTGATGATCTAGAAGGAAATCCATATCCAGCGATGGAAATATTTAAATATGCTATTCAGTATATGCTCGGACATCTCTTAAAAGCTATGAAACTAGCGTCACCGACATTGCTTGAATCCAATATACAGTACATAGTAACTGTGCCTGCTATATGGACTGCTGAGGCCATTAACTTCATGAGAGAGTCTGCTGTAAAGGTGCGTAACCTCGTCGAATAGTCTCACACTGGCATGAGCTTGATTTTAGAAAATTCCACAAATCTTTGAGTCCACAGAAACCTGGCACATTGCAAAAATCTTTTAAAAATCACGAACCGTATAAATCGTTTTTATTTGATTGCAATTATCATTGTTTAATTCGATGGTTCACCGTTATATAAACCTATGAGTGTAATTGGTTGAGATCGTGGATTGGGTGGATATCGGGATAAAACCTATAAACATATTAATTAGTTTTTCGTTTTCCGCGATGCAATATAGTTAAAATTGACTGTTTAACAACCATAGAAATTTCTGGGATGTGTGATGGTTTTTTCTATGTTTTTATAACGGCTTCATGATTAATTTCCAAAACCATCTTTAAACACTTATTGCATATAACACAATAGTGTGTTTGGTTTAAACATTCTAAACTGTTAGTCTTCATATGACACCTCTTCCGTACAAACTGTTTATCAAACCTCTACCTTAAAATGATTAAACACTGTTAATTATTGTTTGTGAATAAAAATATACCGTTTGACTGACTTTATATATTACTTTAAAACGCACCGACTTCTTATGCTGCTTGAGTAGTCCGCTTAAGCATATCATGTTTTATTCTGTAACATTTTAAGGCTGGAATAACAAACGAAAGACTGACATTGGTTGTTGAATCGGCGGCGGTAGCCTCTTGGTGGACACGTTTAAACATCAAAGACAGCCCATACATTGATATGCAAACGACCGGGTCAAAATGGATTGTAGTAAAACTTGGAGGTAAGAGCATCTATCGAAAAGCCGGGTCTTCACATGTCAGTAGTTTAATAATTATTTAATTAATAAAATATCAGTATAACGATATTTTTATTTATTTATAAATTGAATCAATAGTAATGTATCGTTATATAGTGTGCTCTAATGTGTAAAGCATCTGTTCTTATCCATGACTGTTGTTGCTTCTGTAAGACTTTACCCAGGTGGTTCCACAAGTGTATTAGCATACGAAGTATTACCTGAAGGCAAAGTCAAGGTGATACAACAAGCGAGCGGCGGGGCTTGGGGTTTTACAAACGTAGAGGAACAGTTTATGGACGACCTACAGAAAGAGCTAGAATCTGGAAACGTAGATAAATTGCGCAGAGAGAATATTGGTGATTATTACGAACTTTTACAAGATATTGCAGAAACAACCCAATCAAAATATATTCTTTTAAACGATATTTGTGTTTTAAGGCTCCCATACTCACTGTCCCCGATACTCAAACATCGAATAGAAACAGCCAAGATTAAAATATGGTTTGATAGTGAAATTTCAAGTGTTATTGCACACATTAAATCTGTATTAAACAACAATGTAAGTTTAAGGGAAGTAACCTCTATGGTGGTAGTCGGAAGCTTTGCAGAATCGTTGTATGTTCAAAAGATGTTGCGAGAAATATTTCCACAATTTAAAGTTATTGTTCCTGAAAATCAAGGATTTGCAGTTCTTAAAGGGGCCGTTTCGTATGGACACAGCACTATTAGAATTTGAAATATTAAGTAAATATGCCGAATCAGTACGTAAAACATGTTGAGTGTGACGCGGGAGATACCAGAACGAGAACGCGTCTTCGGGAATGTGTCTCCGAAGTTAAGTAGAGAGAAAAATGATATAATACGTAGAAAAAGAGATTTGCAGAGCCTTTTTTCTTTCTTCAAATTGTATAGGGCTACAATTATGGATTTAAATCTTATGACGAGTACCTAAAAACGCAAACATTTACCAATTTACTTTTCCTGTAGATCAGTTACTCCTATGGACTTTAAATACGCACGTATATTTTTATATGTACGCGTTTGTACGGTTGTTTTCGGGTTCTTGTACGGAAAAAACTTCTAGAATATAAATATTGTAAACTAACTTTTGATCGCTAAATATCATTCATGGTAAGAAAATGCTTTGGACCAGAACCTTATCGTAGGTCTAACATCAAACTTAATATGATATGTCAATAGTAAGACTTATTGTCACCGATCTTCCCGAAGCTTTACCATGCCCACCATTGAAGATTACATGGATTCCCAGGGTGGTGTTTTAAGCGTCTAAATCATCGTTATATGCGTCGATTGAATGCTTTTGAATAGCGAACTATTCAAAACGAGTTCATAAATAAAGGTTAATTCATAGACACGTTTGAAGACCTCGTTTGTTTACTTAAATATTGTGTTAATGAAATCGAGGTTTATCAAAATGTCACTGTCCAGTAAGTACAAAGTACAACGAGTTTTGGTAATTAAACTTTGTACATATATACAGTATAAACAACTTACATTGACTTGCGTTTTTGGTAGGTGGGACAAAGGGCACCGTTTACTACTACAAATTGCCTTCCGCTTTATAAGTCAATTATGCATCAACAATTCAATTTCGAATTAATAAATTTTACATCCATGGAGTGTATTGGATTGCATATCTTGTTTTCCTTTTTTGTAAGTGCAACATTTTATTTTCTCCGTAGAATATTTTATACATACATGAAAAATTACATGCACACATACAAAGCTTTTCATTTAGTATTAAGCATTTATAAACAAAGTACTTCATGTACAGCTACTTTATGTGTACATAAATATAATTGTCGTACATTCAACATACATTCATACACAAATCTAATTGTGTTATATTTTACAGCAAAATAAACACAAGCGTGTACCATACAAACTATATTGATGTTGAATATAAGTATGTGCATCATTTATCATAAAAATATTGCACATAAGAAAATTAAGTAAAATTGCTGAATTTCATAGTATAAGAAAACTTATTATGCATTATTATTAACTAAAAACTTAGAATTAGTAATGTCGGCATATAAGATGTCAGTCAATATTTTAAAAAGGGACCAGATTCTTAATTCGTCATCTAATTGAATTGCATATTGGTAAATGTCTAAAGTGAGCTTCATACTTTTTTCACGTCCATACTTTGAAAGGATTCTGTTTGTTCCAGGCATACTATGTTTAAATCGTTCATTTGTTTATCAATAAGTCTGCTGAGTACTAGATCCTAGCATGTAATATGAATAGGTCTAATTCTACAAATAATCTCAGCAACAAATATAATAATTTTTAGAGTATATGGGCAGCACCAGGACATGCGCATTATATTTTTAACTTCAAGGCTCTGTCAAATTAATACCGTTTTCTAATTCAATAAAATGTTTCGACTAGTTTTTATAATGATTTGTTTCGAGCAAGCAAAAGTATTTAAAGAGTTTTCTTCCATCTTATATCCATTTAACTCTAGAACAAATAAGAGACCATTTAAGTTTATTTTGTCTCACATTTTCTGATTAATTTTGTAGTTCACGAAGTTGTTCGAGAATAGTTTTGGTTAAGTATATTAATTTGTTCAATTAAATTAAATTCATGTTTGTGTTCTTTTTAGCTTTATATTACGAAATAGTTTTTCCTACAAAGTTTATTAGTAATGTTTCTAGAAATAATTGGTCGTCGATAGCAAACTGTTTTATGCTATAGTGAATATTTGGTATGTTTTCTATGTTGTAGATAGGGATACAGTATTGTTGTTTAAAATTTTGAATCAAATTATTAATGCATGGTAAATAGCCAATATTTTTTAAGAGTTAATTTTTGAATTTCCATAGACCTGCGATGTACTCTAGCTTGACTTAGCAATATATTGCGCTTCGAAATACATGCACTCGGAAAAATTCATCTATTTAATATGCACGAAACATGATCAAGATATCATGGTATATATATAATACTCATGAATCGTGTGAACTCCATTAGTATAAACTACACGTTTGTCGTGTGCAATCGGTTTCACGCTGCAAGTGTTTCACAATATTTAGTTAAAGTTTAGCAAGTTGAATTTTCTTGTTCTTATTTTACCTGATATCTTTGCAAAACGTTAAGTGCTCATTACGAAGATATTTTAATATTATCGTGCATAAATGTCAGTGTCAGTTTATGTGTGTTTGAATGAATGAAAATGGCTTAATGATTCACTCTACTATTCTTACATATTACTCGAAACCAGTTTCATTATCCCAAATGGGTTTATGTTTGTATAATACACTTATATCTTTTATACTATTTGAACTAGTTTGGATTTTCACCAACAAAGTGATTTAATGTTTTTTTTTGTGTTATTGAATTTGTCAAAAGTTTTTGTATTGTGTTTATATGTAGTCATTCCAAAATTATGTTTTCATTACGATTTCTACGATTTTAATAATATATATTGTGTGTGTGCTTTTTGTCGAATAAATTACTAATGGTATTACAAATTCAATTATATTTGTTGTTAATAAGCCTTAGAGCAATATACTATTCAGTAATGGAATATAGTATGCATTAATAAATACTTATGGATATCTATTGATAAATTGATGCGACCATAAAATACCTCGTGCAATGACGTTCTACAAAAAATTATGTCAGATAAAATACTTTCAGATTCACCGATTGAAACCGCAAGAGTTGATAACTTAAAGTACGTATCGTTAAGTATGTCGATACTCTCAAGGTTCAGACTTTGTTTCGTTAAAACGTCCAAATAAATCCTGACATGATCAAAACGGTTAAACCGGAAAAAACTTAATATCAGCTGATATGTCGTTATTGTATAAAGAATATAGTTTTACGTCCATGTGATCGGTTGTTATGATGAAGCAATTAAACAATTAATTTAGGTAATTCAGGGCAAATTATGCGCGCAAACAAGACTGAACATATGTCTCATCACAAATCACACTAAGTATAAGCATGTAAAACACTTCGTAAATGCACGCGCAGTATTTTATCCATTAGAAAGGAATAGCACAGAGTAGCGTCCCTTTCCAACACCACATACATGAAGGACTTTCTTATGAGGGAAGCAACTTAGCATTTGATAGTTATTAGCAAATTAAGCAATAAACTGACACCGACATAGATACTCAATGCAAATGCAACCATTGGCACGTGTCTGTAAATGAATGTATTATGTGCTTTGTACACAATTCGAACCGGTATTTACAAAGCTCATTAAAATAAACATAGGCGAATAATTAGTAAATCAACTTATGATATCGCCGACGGGAGAAAAAAAAAACGCATTTTCAATTCATATTGGTTCTTTTGTAAGTAAAGTATTAATGCAAAAAAAACAAGTTTCTTGAACAGCAATAATATATTCTACGTCCAGCGAAATGGTAATATCAAGTTACATTACATGATATGAACGCAATTCATGAACGATTTAGTACACACACAAACGAATCAATACTTACAAAACAGTAATCTCACAAGTTCACATGGTTTAAATGTCATCCTGTTGTATTTAACTAAGAATGTTTACACGCATGTCAACTTTTCGTCGATATATGTTATATTTTCTCCTTGCACACGCCATCTTTCTCATGATGTGTCTTCAGGCGTCTTATCCGCAGCTAAAATACACAAGTACACTCCGGCAAACAAAAAACACACAAAAACTTCAGGTTAATATCACGCATACTTTCTCATAACTGTGCAATATGAAAGATAAAACATATATTAAGAGCAGAAGTATTTGTTATTAAAACGTTATTTCAGAGAAAGAAGATAAATAAACTGTTGGTCCTTCTTGCGATGAACGTATGTATTGTCCTCAAGCAGAATAAGTTTCGATGCAAATAAAAACATTTTATATCGTTTCTGTTTCAGATTGTTTGACTGTAAGTTTGAACGCACTTTAAAATCCTTAATTAAATTACGAAACTTATGTTTTTACTATCAATAAAATGCCCAATATGTCAACATATTGATGCTCTTAACGCGAGGTTGACGTTAAGTTTTGAAACAATGCAATATAATTAATCTCGCCTATCAAATCTTTACATGTGTAATGCATGCAATAAAAACGACGGGAAGTATTTTGAGACTATTAGTGTCTTTGTGTACTTGCATTTATCCTTCGAACTAAAAAAAAACTTTAAGACACAGAATGGTTCAAAACTTACCTCGCCAGACAATCCGTTCAAAAACTATAAAAATCAAGTAATCAAATACTCGTTCCTTATATTTGATTATCCTGTCACATAGTTTTTATATTTTGATTTTGTTTTTGCAAAATAAATATAAGTGTTTTATTGTAAACAAAAATAACATCTAAAAACGATCCGAACTGACAAAAAATATTTGCGTTATATTATGAAATCAAATTGTTGTTTTTTCACTCAAAATATAGCTCTTAAAATTCATTTCGAAGTCAGTTTACTTTTTTTAATCGCTATAACCCTCGATTCAATTTCATCGGCATGTCAATTGTTACACACTCCAATAGTGAAAAGAAGGTTTTATTTAAATATAAACCTAATTTAATCAAACTTTTGCATTTAAAAACAAACATGTTGTTCAAGATGACTTTTAAACAATGTTTATAAAGGAGTTATAAAACCGATATTAATAGCATTGGTCATTACACCATTTTACAAAATTACAAACACAAGTCGTTGGACTAAATTAGAAAATCTCAAAACGATATTTTGACTGTATCTCTGCTCAACATAGTTTAACTTTTAATGTAATAAACACGACCTGTTGTCCAATGTGTCACAATAACACGTCGATTTATTTAATAACATCCTGTTTTTTAAACACGTTTTAAAAAGTTCGTGTAAACGACCAATTCTTTGTGGAGTCTTTCTTTGATCAACACAACAGAAAACGACGTATACTCTTACAAGTTTCGCAAAATGCACCCATATTAATAGGGTAAACACATAGCGGCCTTTCTTTCCTAGAACCCGCATCTATCAAAGTAGTATCTGAATTTAACAAAATTGTAAAGTACAATCATTATCACCGGATTTAGTCGTGTTTTATAGCCCAATAATATTATATTCTAACTATAATATTGCAACGAATTCGAAACACTTAATTACTTATATTATTGCGTTTGTAATGTCATCATTCAGTTATATTTGAGTAGAAACACACCAGAATGACATAATCACTAAATGGCATCATACGCACGTGAAGTTTAGCGTTTTATTTTGCATAGGGTTGGTGGATTTTATAAGATGTCATATTGGCTCTATAGGCAACACATGCAATTAATATCTTGCATGTTCATTTATATATAAAATGTATAAACTGATGGGGATCATAGAACGTTAAGCGTTTTTCTACCGAATTGAGGGTCGTATAAAGTAAATGCGTCCCTCGCGTGTCCTACACAAACATACTTTGTTGGTAGTATAAACTAGTTTACAACCATACCGCAACAGTTACTTTGTGCATACATAATATATGAATCAAAATTGTATAACAATGAACAGTTGACTGTTTTATAATATTGCGCACACCTCTGATGCAAAATGTAAAAACACTTCACATTTATTAGCAAGAAATTAAAAGTTGCTCAACATTTTTAAGCAATACCTTTCTTTATTTTCTTGTTGACTTTGCTGTAAAGAGGAACCACTAAGGATGTGCATTCTGGAAAGGACGGGGCGGTTCTGCAATGCATGCATCAAATCATTAAAGTTAAAACGGTTGAGATGAGAAAGTAAACCAATAAAAGCGAATGCCAAGAAACGCCACTGTAAATACATACGCAATTTTGCAAACATTGTTGAACATTTTTTTCTTAAAATCGATGTAGTGTGTATGCAGAGAAAAATGCTACGTATGTTATACTTTACAGTTAATAATCTGTTTATACTTGCCTATTCCAGTCGAATTCCATGCCACCTACAGAAAAGAAATTTGTTTTTAACAATTATCGCTTGTTTTTTCCATATAATATTATATATGTTTTAAAACCTTGTTTAATGACAAAAAATATGTATTCGTGTGCAGAATCTTATAAATATTAGCAACGTCTACATGTACATACCAACATAATTTGTGTCATGAATATTATTGACGGATGCTGCGGTATGACTCGCCCATAATTTATTAGAATAACGTGTTACAGTTGTCATATGTAGTATGTCTTTGCTTTTGACAATGCTGATGAATTAAAAGTAGTTGAAGGGACTGTAATAGGAGTAGATCGTTATTACCTCTGCTTTTACTTTTGTCCACAACTGAATAGAGAGGGTCCGCCGCGTTGAATTCAAAGACACCATTCGAGGTCTCCATTACACAATTTCGTCCTTTCATCGTCGCCGTTGAGTACACAGGATCAATATTTTTTGCAAGTGAATAAAGTTCATTCTCCTTAACAACTGAGTTATCAGTGTCGTTTTTGAAATCACCAGTGCATCTATACTGTAAATTTCCATTGCTTTCGTGCACGTGTAATGGAATATTATCGTTGTCGTTTGAGTAAAAGGGATTGTGTTTACTCTTATTTAAATCGCCTGCCCGTAATATTGAGTGGAGCTGATCATCATTCCTAAAATATGTGTTGTATGGAGCATGTAAGTTATCTTTGTACTGTGTGTTATCATATAGTCGGTCCTTTTTAACAAAACTTATTAATAACGATAAAATAAGAAAATGAAAGTATGCAAAACAAAAACGCATACGATAGACGATTTCCTGTAGTTTATCGGCAATATGTGGTTTGTATATTGAAATTAAGGGTTCATCATTTGTAGTGAACAGAATTAATGAAATGTCGAGTGAACGAATTGTGCTTTTAACCTTTTATACTGACGTAATGTCGTTATGGAAATTTAGAATATTTACAGGAAACTATTTTAAATATGTAAACCGGTAAAACAACGAAAGAAAATAAACGAGAATTTTCTTGTTTCTCAAAGATAGAAATTTCAATGTTTGTGTATCGTAATAAAGATCTTTATTCCATTGACAAAACGAATATTATTAATTTTATGTATATACCTTTACAGATATATGTTAAAATATCGTTTACAGTTAAAGTTATTTGATTCAATACATACCTGACAATTAACGTTGTACCAAAATAATTTATCAACACTGTAAACTGCATATAAATAACCAAACGATACATTAGCTTTGACTTACCCCTCTGCTGAAAATCCACATGCACCTTCATCTGCAATTAGGAATACATCTTTCACCATATTGGTCACAATTTAATCACGTGTATGAGGAAATACCTTAATTATACTTAAAATAATAAACATATGATGAACATGAATAGTTTATACTTTTTAATTCATACTACAGCTGAAAGCAAACGCCGTTATATGTATAGAATGTAGTTAATTTAAATAAACTAAACGTACACGCGTGAACGATAAATTGTATTGAACGATACATTATTATACATTTGCATTTTTAAATTAAACTTTGATATATCTTTGATATTGATGCTATTTATTAAAGAGCCTATAAAGGCGAAACACTTGAATTCTTACATTGTATGTACTTTTAAATGGTATCTTATGGGATTACACTTTTATCTACGGGAGGAATGAAAACAATTCTATACGCGCTAATTATATTAAACAGTACGATATTTAAGTTAAACATAGAACGTTGCTTGTTTGAGTGAACACATTGTTTAAAACAAATATAACTGACCTTTATAACGTCATGATGTGCACGTAGAACGGAACAACAGAACATTATTTTTATTATACAATTTTCCCTGTTTCACAGTGCGTGCGCTCGCGTTTCCATGAGTATGTACACCCCTTTTTTAAATTGTTATGATTATGTCTGTGCTCAAATATGAATTCCATATTTTTAACGACATTTCTCTTTAGGGTTTTTTGATGACGGAAACCATTTGAAAAGTCGTTTTATTCTTACTCCTGAATGTTAATGAATGGCTAATAGAAATATAAAATAACGGTAACATGTACACCATTACATATTGTGAAAATGTGTTTTGACCTGTACGATGAGGTTGACATAGTTTGACGCAACTGTAGAGTGGGTCATCATCAATTGGGATGTGGAAGCTGGTGTCTTCATGTACATGATCTTTGCCGCTTCTAAATGAAAAAAATAATTAACGCAGGAACAAATTTCACGTGTAACAGTACTACAAATTTAAAGTAAATTAAGTAGTAGTAGAAATAGTTGAAGAAGTAGAAGTAGTGTAGTAGTTAAAGTATTAGTAGAAGTAGCAGACGTATTATAATTAGTAGTAATAGAATTGGTGGTAGAAGTAGTGACAGTTATAGTACTAGTAGTAGAAGTAGTAGTAGTAGAAGTAGTAGTAGTAGTAGTAGTAGTAGTAGTAGTAGTAGTAGTAGTAGTAGTAGTAGTAGTAGTAGTAGTAGTAGTAGTAGTAGTAGTAGTAGTAGTAGTAGTAGTAGTAGTAGTAGTAGTAGTAGTAGTTGTAGTAGTAGTACTTTTAGTAGTAGTAGTAGTAGTAGTAGTAGTAGTAGTTGTAGTAGGTGTAGTAGTAGTAATAGTCGTAGTAGTAGTAGTAGTAGTAGTAGTACTTTTAGTAGTAGTAGTAGTTGTTGTAGAAGTAGTAGTAGTAGTAGTAGTAGTAGTAGTAGCAATAGTAGTAGTAGTAGTAGTAATAGTAGTAGTAGTAGTAGTAGTAGTAGTAGTAGCAGTAGTAGTAGTAGTAGTAGTAGTAGTAGTAGTAGTAGTAGTAGTAGTAGTAGTAGTAGTAGTAGTAGTAGTAGTAGAAGTAGAAGTACTAGAAGTAGTAGTAGTAGAAGTAGTAGTAGTAGTAGTAGTAGTAGTAGTAGTAGTAGTAGTAGTAGTAGTAGTAGTAGTAGTAGTAGTAGTAGTAGAAATAGTAGTAGTAGTAGTAGAAATAATAGTAGTAGTAGTAGTAGTAGTAGTAGCAGTAGTAGTAGAAGAAGTAATAGTAGTGTTAGTACAAAAAGTACAAGTAGTAGTAGTAGTAGTAGTAGTAGTAGTAGTAGTAGTAGTAGTAGTAGTAGTAGTAGTAGTAGTAGTAGAAGACTGCCTTTTAAAGATTGTAAGAAATTTGGGTTATTGCGTTGATACAAATTTCTACTATTATATTTATTCAATAATGCCCCATATATTCGTTACGTTACAAGTGCATGGTATACATTTACATAGGCATTACCTTTCAATGCTGGCGTCCGCATCTGCAAAAGTGTTTGAATAAGAAATAATTATAGTTTAGCTTGAGAATAGCGCAAACAAAAAAAACGTAAATCATTATTAAGTCGTAAATTTACAACCATTCATGAGCAAACGTCTCGAAACGGGCTGTCTGTGCCTACAGGCCTTGAATAAACACGTTTAATAAGTTGTGTAGTCATTCAAGTAAGTTATTCGAATTATCATCTATTGATCATACCTACTTAAGGTAATATACGCCAATTAAATACATGTACCTTTGTTTACTATTGGCTCATTTACAGAGCTGTACAATGGGTCGTCATTACTATATTCTGTACAGCCTGGTTGAAGATCACCGATATTAAAACTGTTAAATGAAAAACACTATCAATTCACGTCATATCAAAAGCATCGTAAGTTTGCGCTCCGGATATTTTTTAAACATTTTATTTTATTTTGCTATAAATAATTAAGTTGTTTTGCTTCTGCTTTTTATATCGAGATTCTTAGAGTCCTTGTAAAACATATAGAGGCATATTCTTAAAGATACCCAACACTTAACAGATATTTTATATTAAAAAAATATCATTAAATGCTTTGCATATAATATTGCAAATTTAGTATAAAAGGATTTGCTGTCAGCAACGGTGTAATAGAGCACACATGACAACTACATCAATGTTGTGCACATGAATTAATGAAAATAAAAACACCTTACCATAGTCCTGCTGCATTTCGACCTGTAAAAAACCGTATATTTACATTATAACTGTATTATTTTTAATTTTTATTTTAGTTTCAATATGTAATGTTATAATGCAACACACAATGAAACAGCTTAATTCATGTACACTAATATTTAACGTTTTACAACTGATCTTTTCTAAATTCTATTATTCACATTTTTAAAGTATGCGATGTTTCCAAAATACTTTTTGCAATAACGTATTGCTGATAATATTCGGCTTTGAATGTTTTATTTCATACTAACCATCGACACAATGTACTGCATCAGTTTCCGTTGAGGACGAAGGAATGTTTGACCACGTGATATTATTCAAACCGGCAGCTATGTTCACAATGTCATCTGCAGGAGGCATGTCGTTTATGTTTACTGGAAGGTCATCAACTCTACCTGCTTTATATAAGTTGAATTCAGGACTTGTTTGTCAAAACGATATATATGTTCAATATAAAAAAATGAGGTGTTTTATCTATGGGTATGATGTGAAGTAAAACATAACAGTTTGTTATGAAACTTATTTTCAAATATAGCAAATAAAATCAGTTTGACACAAGTATCACTTTAAAATGTGGTTTGGTGTTTGCTAATATTAACCATTCACAATATGGCATGCTTAAAACTTTAGTTAATAACTCTGTTTTGACCCTAAGTCGGCATTAAAAGTAACAAACAGCTTATTCGTTTCAGAGCTATTTCTGGTGTGGTCTATCAATGTAATTTTCAAGTAAATATTCGAAGTATCTTATCGGGATGCGCATAGAGAACTTGTGTACGCACCATGTACCCTATGTTCGCTTAAAGGACAGGGCTCACGAAGGCCATTAGCTTGCAATGAATAAAATGATATAAAAACTTAGGCTAAACTGCACAATTTTGAAAAGCAAATGTACTTAGTATGTATGTTGTTGGTTTACGGCGGTTTGACTTTGACTGTGACATTTCACAATCATTTTGCATGCTAAGCATATGGACGCCGTACATAAGCACGATGAACAATTATTAGATAAGCAGGTTGAACAATTATTACAATACTATTTATTCTGTTCAATTGTGCATGTCTTTTTATTTCAGGAAGACACCCAAGTAAACGTGTTTGCGCATTTTACGAATCTTCTGATAAAATCATTGAAGAAAATAACGTCCATCGTTTCAATGTGGCCTATTCAGTAATATTTTCTT
This sequence comes from Dreissena polymorpha, assembly GCF_020536995.1. Lineage (NCBI taxonomy): Eukaryota > Metazoa > Mollusca > Bivalvia > Myida > Dreissenidae > Dreissena > Dreissena polymorpha. Next base: position 74,934,577 of record NC_068368.1, read on the forward strand.
TACACAAAATAATCGGTGCATGCCTCTTCGATATTAGATGTGTTTTATTACAACCGTTTACCGAATTAGCGAACAAAGGAGGTCGCGAAATTTGAATGAAAACAAATTTTTTTGTTTGAATATGTTAGTCTTACTAGGTTATAAACATAGTAACATAAAATTGGTATTTTTTTTAAAGAAACTCTGTTGAACTTCATTAATTGTATTCGAATGCATATATAAAAGTAAGTTGTTTTAATGTAGGGTCGTTTAATGACCTTCGTGAACCTTTTCCTTTCTTTTGTTCGGACCACAGTTGTAAATACAGGAAACATGTACCATGTGCACGTTTCAAGGCGGACAACACTTTCTTCCGACTTATGAACAAAACTATTCCGATGCCGAACACAACAAACGGCCCAGCTATCACGAATGCTAGCTTTCTTGCTGAAATAAGGGGATAATGTAATCAATTGCAATATCAATACATAACAATTAAACAAAAATCCATGAATATAGATATACTGTTTTGAATGTTATTGTTAATTTTGGATAGGTTATATGTTTCGACAATTATATTATATATTTAAATCAGCTGACTAATTCCTTTGATAGCTGATAAGTATCGCTTATGCTGAACATATTTTATTTTATGCCATTTTAGCGGCAGTTGGTGTTGCGTTTGTTTAAGGGCAGTTGCAATATCATATGAAGTTACACATATTATACTTCCGTTAACTTTATCTCAGTTTCCTTACGATAAATTTCCATCGCATTGTCCAGAAAACGATATCACAACGGAAAGCGCAAATATCAATATATATACAATGCAACAACACGGCGGATTTTTTTTTGTTCAAGAGGAAACTGATAAGAAACATGAGAGCAAGTAAACGGAAGTATACTATTGCATGCATCGAGATATATCTTTTCATGTATAGATTCGTTACACCCTGGTGATACCGTCTACCAGTGAATACAGCGTTTTGCCTACAATTTACAAAAAACTTGCAGAAACTACATCAGAGCCAGTAAAATTGTTAGATACAGGCTGCGTTGTACAAATTAATTAAATCCGAAAATGTATGAACCAATAATAATCTTGCATTATACGTGAACAAAGCCTTTTAACAATCAGCACACAATTAAATGTTCGGTTCATCTGAGAATAAAATATATACATGTAGTCCATATTAATAGAAAATAGCGTTTGTACTTTTTAAAAGCAGTTGTGCATCAACACATGTTTGAATAAGCATACCTGTTTTATCGTACACTTCTTGAACTATTTTTAGTTTAGTAATACGTTACCAGATTCGTCGTTATTCGACGTATTTGTATCGCTGCTATTTGTGGCAGTGGAAGTGTTTCCTATTCCAGATGTGGTATGATTTGCTGTGAAAATGTTAAAGTTCTAATTGTATTGACAAACAACTACACTCGTATTCGGCTTATCTTTAACAGATAGCATGGCTTCAATAAGATTTTTAAAAAGACCTTTTTACGTCTTGGTACATTGACACAATTGAAAAATAGTGTTTCAGATTCGCAAAAATGTGTTAAAGTTATGATATCTGCGCGACAACAGTAACACTGAACATTTACAATGATCTAAAATGTACATAATATGCATCTTTTGACGATCAAAAACCTGAAAATTGTTTAATGATACAAAAGCGAAACGATTGAATAATTAGGAGAGTTCTTCTGTTATCGTTATATTTTGTGACACTAAGATGATTGCTTATATACAGTCTACAATGCATTTCTCACTGTAAGAGGCCGATTGCTAGACTTTAACTCCAAATATCAGGTTCGTGCCCACTTCAGGATTACTTTTTGTCTTTCTGTAATTGTATTCTTGTTTTTTACTAGAGTTAATTAGTCTCAGAGTTTATTTTTTGTCAATTTAATGACAATCTTAAATACATGCCAAAGTCACGTGAAAAGGTCCCTTTAAGTGACACTTAAAATATTATCTAAACAGACTCAATGCATTGATACTTAACTACAAACACTGGTAAGGAAATACGTGAACACAATCCAACAAGATATCCGAAAAACAGGTCTAAAAGAATGTATAAAAGTAATGTATGCGTAAATAATACGAGAGTTTGAAAGAATAGAAACATGCTTAGCCTAACCATCCAAAGCCAGCACTGTTACTTTGTCGTTGGTTGAACGTGTACTATATGTAGTTTCATCATCATGGGCTGTCTGTGTAACCGATACTGTTGTACAGTCGCTGTTTTCTACCAAAACAAACTGTATAGTGTCTACAACAGGCTCAGAAGCCAAACCGTTGTACAGTTTATGTTAAATACATTAGGCAATAATTTCAATCAGAATACACCATACATGACTAACATAAATACATGCACAGATACTAACAGTATATATATTTAGATATTATATACGTGACAATGAAAGTGTTTCTGACTTGTTAAGAACATGATATGTTTTTTACTTGACAATTCACACTATTATACCGATTCCAAACATCCAAGAATCGCATTATAATCCTAGTTAACACGCTAATTTCCGATCCTAACCGAATAACCTGCGAACGTTTCTTTCACGACAAATCAATAGAACCAGTATACAGCTGTAGCAAATCATAATGTAGATATGTTTAAAGTTTCTGAACAATAACATTAACCATTTATTACACCAACATTTTGTATTATTATGTAAGGGCATATTGCTAAATACACATTATATTTAAAGCAAACTTTATACAACGTAATCAAATTATGTGAACTATTTTGTGTACTTGAAATTGTAATCCGTATTTAATGCGACAAAGAAAAACCTTAATTACCCAGTTTCATCGCGCTTTGTAAATGGACAAAACGAACAGAGTGGTCATGCGAGGTACAATAACAAAATATCTCAGACCGTATAGAGTACAGTGTTATTGACCAATTCTTAGACTAAGAAAACCCGATTTGAATGCATGGACACTTGATATACTTCCCATTTTAACATTTGCATATTTTTATATACTCATTAAAAATAGTTATTTCGAAATCATTCAAACATGTTTATTAATGTCTTAATATTAACGTTATTTATTTCCACAGTCGGGTACAGACATTTTTTTACTATATAATATTACTCTTTCAGAGAAGGAACGATCTTTGATTCATTTAAACACCAAAATGTCAAAGACAATAGTCTATTGTATCAAGGTGTAAAGTTGTAAACGCATACCTTGCTTTTGGCTTGGCAATGTATAGTTCTGGCGTTGAACAACAGACCCGTTTGTGAATTTCGCACATTGCCATCGGTCGCCTGCGTTAGCACTCCCATCACCAGATATGTTGCAGATGACACCAGTGTAATTTAAACATTCACAATGCCTCGATTTAATTGTGTTCAAATATGTTGATTTGCATTCACTTCCAGAGTATTCTATTTTAACCATGTTTTGCATATCTTGCTTTCCTTGTTGAGATCTGTAAAAAATCCATATTGGAGTTCCGTAATTTTCAATGTTACCACTGCAGGACAATTCCAAGTTCCAGGAACACAAAACTCTCACGTAAAACCATTGCTCTGAAGAGACTGAAATATAAAAAGAGCATTACAACTTCACAGCACAACATTATTAAGCATCACTGAATGTCAGATCGACTATCCCAGTTGCATGTTCTGTATTAATAATAACGTATTGAGAACAAGTATTGATATGTTAATGCCATAATGAAAGGTACAAAAGAAAATAGTTTTAAGACGAATTAAGTGTATAAATCTCCATCTATATTCTTGCTTAATTGAGTGCCTTTAGTCGGTGTTACAGAACAAGGAAATGCTCCACGACGGAGAAGTTTATATAAAACATGATAAATTATACGTCGACATATGTGCAGGAAAAAGTCAAATATTAGAAAATTTCGAAACTTTGAACTAATTTAGAACAATTGAAAGTATTTAATGCGCCTTTAAAAGCTGTTTGATACCATGTAATATTACTCTTCCAAAGAAGGAACGAACTTTGATAAATTTTAACAACAAAAGGTCAAGAAAATAGTCTCTGGTATCGTTGTATATATTTGTAAACGCATACCTTGCCCTAGGCTTGGTAATGTCAAAATATTGCTTTGAACAACAGACCCGTTTATAAACTTCGAACATTTCCATCGGTCGCCTGTGTTAGCGATTCCATCGCCAGATATGTTGCAGAGGACACCAGTGTGATTTGTACATTCACACTGCATCGATTTAATAGTGTACATATAGGTTGATGTGCATTTACTTCCCGAGTATTCTATTTTTGCCATGTTTTGCATTTCTTGCTTTCCATGTTGAGCACTGTAAAAATTCCATATTGAAGTTCCGTAACTGTCAATATTATCACTGCAGGACAATTCCAGTTTCGAGGCATGCACAATTCTAACGTTAAGCAGTGGATCTGACGAGACTGAAATATAAAAAAGAAAACATGGCAACTTAATAGCGCAGAAAAGATAAATTTGATTGGATGTCATATCGAATATACTAATTACATGTTATGTATTAATACTAATATATGGAAAACAAGTGTTGAAACGTAAATTAAATCATGAAAAGTACAAAAACAAGTTTGAAGAAGAATAAATGTATATATTTTCCGTGTGTATCTGCTTTATTGTGTGCTTAGGTCGGTGCGATCATACACGTTAAAGCTACACAACAAAGAAGTATATATATAACTCGATATTTTACAACCGTACATGCTTCCAATTTTCGAGCACTATACGTTTTCGGACACTATCAATTATAGCTTAAATAATAATTTTCGGAAAACCTGTTTTTTCGGCGTAGCTGTCTAAGCCAGCCATTCACCTTACCTGACCTTTGTAAGTGTTCAATAAAAATCAAATAAAATTTCCCGCGGCTAGATCCGAATGAATACACTTCATTTATTCCATTGGCTGATTTGAGCATAATTCCCCAGAACATCGGCAACACGACCGCGTCTTTGTAACGATGCTAAATGCGTGTTCAGCATGAATCTACTTTATCTCTTATTAAAAGGCTTGAGGGATAGAACAGTTTCACACTCAACTCACGACATCAATACAGTTTGTGTGCGCCCCTTTACATTTAGAAGATTGTCAGCGCCATAGCGTTTGTACTTAAAGGCTGTGTTCTCATAGTTAGTTATTACTACCGTATTGCATTCTGTGATCACGTATATTTTAGGTCATATAAATATTTTTGTTCCTATCCTGATATTCGTTTTCACCAAAATATGTTAAATTGTTTTCGAAACGCCGAACAAAACATGTAAAAGTATAAAGCTTTAAACAAACCGTCGTTCCAGCAGTGGAATCGTGACCTCTTTTTAATGCATTGCATTCCATCTCGCAAGGTATAGAGTTCAGTTCGCGGTCAGTACAAGACTCATTATTTAAACTCTATCGCGTTAACCCGGTGAACATGACCAGAAATATCTTTATTGCAGATATTCGGCGATATAATTATGGTATGTCAATACAATATTTTTTTTTCGGCATAGCTGTCTAAGCCAGCTTTTTACCTTACCTGACCTTTGTAAGTGTCCAATAAAATTAAAATAAAATTTCCCGCGGCAAGATCCGAATGAATACACTTCATTTATTCCATTGGCTGATTTGATCATAATTCCCAAGAACATCGGCAGCACGACCGCGTCTTTGCAACGATGTTAAATGCGTGTTCAGCATGACTCTACTTTATCTCTTATAGAAAGGCTTGAGGGATAGAAAAGTTTCACACTAAACACAAGACATCAATACAGTTTGTGTATGCCCTGTACATTTAGTAGATTGTCAGCGCCATAGCGTTTGTACTTAAAGGCTGTGTTCTCATATTTAGTTATTACTACCGTATTGCATTCTGTGATAACGTATATTTTAGATCTTATAAATATTGTTGTTCCTATTCTGATATTCGTTTTGACCAAAATATGTTAAATTGTTTTCGAAACACCGAACAAAACATGTTAAAGTATAAAGCTTTAAACAAACCGTCGTTCCAGCAGTGGAATCGTTACATCACTTTAATGCATAGCATTCCATCTCGCAAGGTATAAAGTTCAGTTCGCGGTCAGTACAAGACTCATTATATAAACTCTAACGCGTTAAACCGGTGAACATGACCAGAAAAATCGTTATTGCAGATATTCGGCGATATAATTATGGTATGTCAATAAAAGATTGTTTTCAATAATTCCATGATAAGTACTAGTTTTGATTAATTTAATAAGAATTATTCCACCATAGCGACCAATTTATCAAGCATGAGCCCGATGATTCACGATACTATTAACAATCGAATCAATTAACTATGTCCGAATAACCACTACAACATGTCTGGTGCATATATACCTACTATGGACAATGGTTTCATCCGATAGCTAGACGATTGTGCTTTTGAAATGATCGTAGTAAGTAAATAATAAGCTCAAAATCAGTTTCAGTAAGATGACAGGCGGAGAAAATTATTATAATCAGATTCTTTTTTTTATGAATGGTCTGCTATTTAAGGCTACTTAACACTTCAGTAATCATATGCAACATGCACTATTAAAAACGTGCGTGTTACAAATGGGCTGATATTGTAGTGTGCCATATTTGAAGATGAAACATACAACGGTTCAAATACAATCAACGAACTTATGCTTTCCCCAGTTTATTCTAGTATAATAATAAAAAGTGTTTACTAAGCGTGTATTAGAATCTAACCACCAGGCAGGTGATTTTAAACAGAATAATATCCGAATGTCATTTAAATCGATATTTTTTTCTGAATTTGCTTGTACTATATTTTGGGCCTATTTTTGTATCTTTACTTTGGACACAAAGTAAACTAATTATTATTTATTGGCCGGAAACTTAAGTGTAATTATCGTTTTTCCACACGTTTTCGCAGACGAATGTCAACTGGGTGCACATTCGAAACGGTTAACTATGAATACCATTTTCAATTATGTAATGCTTCCTCTATATATATCTCTAAATTAGTAATGAACACACGAAAAATGTTGGATACAAAATACAACATCGCAGTTGACAAAAAAGCTTTTTTTGTATGTGCAACGATTATGATTTATGTCCGTAAAATGACGAAAACAAATTAGATATAGCAAACGTTGTAACGTCATGCTATAGCTAATGTCATCGTTATAAGTGGTTGAATACACTTGGAGACCTTTCTACGCAACTTACAAATGGCAATTTTATTAACGCAAATCTTTTCCAACTTAAATGTCTCAATTTGGATTAAAGATTTCGATTTAAACGTGTACATGTGATTATTTGAAAACATTTATGCACGCTCACGGTAAGATCAGTCAACCATGACCATTTGAAGCTTTATAATGTGGATCAGGTAGCCTTCAACATGTCCAGTGCGTGGTAGCGCTCATGAATTCATAGACGCAATTTTGTTTTTTGGAATTAATTGTATGTTTCCAGGGTTTAAAAACCCGTCTAGAATTATGACATTAAACGGAAATTAGAAGTATATCGCGTTTCACCATCTCCACGTGCAAAATGATGAAAACATTCTTACCCGATGTGTTAAAGCGTCCTAATGTCACTGAATGATTTTATCATTAGCTTGCAGAGAATGTATTAAACTGATTATATGTACGAGTTTTAATCAAAATATTTACTTATAACTGAGATATACAAGTTAAAAAATTTGTACGTTAAAAAAAATTCCGAGGTGTACGCAAGATGTCGAATTTCATCGTATGAAACTTCATTCATCTAAAAGTGACACAATTCAGAATAGTATATTGGTACAGGTGGAAATTGAGCAAAAACTTACTTCGTCTAAGCTCTGTATACAAATGACGGGCGTAAAGCAACGTACGCAACTGCGCGTTATTAGGTCAATAATTAGTTAGAATTAGTAAAAAGTGTGTATTAATTCTTACCGGCGCAATAGAAAATATGAGCATACATGTATATTGAACACATCAATATGTTTATTAGTCCTTCCATATTTAGAATGGCACAGCTTATAAAATGATACAGCTTGCAAATGATACGAACTTGCTCACCGCCGTTATTATTATGCTTAAATCGAGCGTATATTAAAAGGAATAGAAAACTGTCTCTTTTTGTTTACCGAAACAGGAAATATGTGGCAAGTAATGCGACTTTGACCATCATGAACCTACCCTTTCGGGAAAAAACTGGCTGAACGACAAATGGGCAATTGTTTCCTTATTTCACTAACATTGATATCTCGGACACTAAAACAATTGAATAATATATGTAAAACACGATAAAATATTCTTCCGCGCACATTTTTCTTTAAAAATATTGAATGGAATTTCATTTTACTCTCAAATAAATTAAAAATAATCAATGACTCCAAGCTGAGATGTAAAATAGTAATCACTTTATTGGTAGATCTTTACATCGAGCGTTCAACAGTTTATGTTTTTGCTTCGTTGAGTCTGTTACTTTGTCCACATTGCCCCTCTTGTACCAGCTTGAACAGGTCATAGAAACACACGCATTTCCTAGCTTTAATTTGAGAATCTGTATGTTTTCTTAAAACAAAAGGATAATACAATAAAATCTCCGATCCAGCAAAGTGACAAATAAATTTGTTCCGTAACAAAAAAAAAGAAAAGTCACCATTATGTTATTGTGCTTGCTATAACTGTTATTTAGGACTTGAAATTCTCAGGTTTATGATTAATGAGATGCTAATTGCATGTACGCTTTACATTTATGGGCACCACAAAAATCTGTAACAACGAGAAATACAGTTGTTAAAATAAACGAATGCACACTTGGGTCAGAAGGAAATAAATGTTAATGACCTACATCCATGACAACGGAAACTGTGTAATTGTTATATTGCATTATGTCGTTCAAGATATGTTAATGAATATATTATTGTGATCATGATTAAATGCATTAACTGATCGATTATTATGAACAATTCTCGATTAAAAGTCCCTGCTTGGACTGCACATTTATATTACCCCTAGATAGGGCAATTTGTAAATTTGCATTTCCGTAAATATCATAATTTAGCAATCATATTGTCATACAATTTTCCTGCAGTATTATAAGCGAAATAAACCAAATAAAAACAGCATTCTAGGCGCAAGAAATAAAGATAAAAAGAGCCAAATCATTTAAATTAGCAATATAGAACAATACAAAAAGTAAAGAAGATTGGAGTAAAACATGACACTTCAATTGAAGACCGCATTCGACTTTATAACAGTCATCATGTTGAATGCTACCAAAAACGTAAAACTTCAATTTGAAAACTAAACAATCCTAATATGTTTTCAACAATTAACAGCGAGAACGAAACACACAAACACTCAAAATGAATTAAATATTAAATGTTAAAAGCATGTAAGATTTAACATGAGTTGTAGATGACAACGTAAACAATTAGTCTACCTTTTCATTCACGCTATTAACATACTCTTATTTCTGTTTTGTGACCAGCGGATATTATTATTGCTTGTATTTTTTTCCATCCTGATGATATTCAAACTGATAGAGAGTCATTATTATTGCCATACTTTTATGTTCGATTAGCCATATTCGATTTACATTGAACGTAAACGCACATACATGCAATGAAGAACTCGGTAAGGCTCCATTAATATTTACACACGTGACTACATTACCAGATGACCATGTATGTTCATTACATATATATACAGACATAATGTGTGTAGTTTAAGTTTGGACGTTAGTTCACCTCAGAAAGCAATTATAAAGTTCGCTTGTGTTTTGTTTGAATCACGGGCCTTCTGTGTTTGTAGTACCGTCTGGTTAGAATGTCGTGTTAAGAAGCTGAATAAAATGACTGAACCGTTGTCGGTGTTGAGTTCGTCTTTCTGTATACGTAACATACTAGTGCGCACGGTTGTTGAACGACTTTACAACGGAAATTTAAAAAAAACACGTAAGGTACGCAGCCAATTCACGTTTAAAACACTGCATTAAGATAATTCAACGGTGTACCAGTCATTTTTCATAACAATGCAAATCAAACAAACCTATGCCTCCCTGCATACTCGTGACTGGAACGAAGGCAAACGTCTAAAGTGCGACTTGACAACTAGATAAACCATTCAGATAAGCCATTCAGGACGTTCAGATAATCATGATCAGAATCCTGCAAAATCGTATGATGTTTGTGCAAAAATTAAACCATAGTGTATAGAAACTTGGTCAACGATAAACGCAGTGTTACTCGTAGAAATGCACGTGCCGTAAGATCAGTAACGATTTAACACGATAGACCACGTACGCCTGCAAAAGTAACCACGAGTGATCTCAACATGTGTGGTCCGAGAGCCCACTGGTGTTTATTGCACGTTTTGAGGTCAAGAATTATTTTTGTATATTTGAAAAGGGTATTTTATATCCTTCCAGAAAACCCATTTCTTAAGTGTCACAGTCGTGCATATACATGATTTTTGGGGTAAAAACACTCAAAATCGAAAGTTTTCCTGCTGATTTCTGGAATAATTAAATAAAAAGACATTTTCAGTCATGGGAATTTACCCAGGGTTTCAGTTTTGGGGTATTAAATAGGTATCAGAAACCTTTCTGATAATTCAGTAAAAGAAAATTAATTGTCCATGTATTTTTTAAAGGGTTAAAAACCACCAAATTTCTGCGAATTCTTTTTACCAAGTTAACAATTTACAACATATTTGTCTAATAAGTGTTTTAAAAACATACATATGGCTTCCTTTTTTTCTTTCCAACAACGACTCTTTTTTAATCACCATCTTTTAGTGATTTTGGGGGAAATTAATAAAATCACTCACAAAACTGCTTATTTCTGGAATAATTTGATTTAATTAGATTTATAGTACATGTACTCATTATAATAATCAAATATTGTTCGCATATATACAATTGCATATAAGATCACTATGAAATAAACAATGCAATAATCGCAGTGCGATTTTAGGTTAAAATCACTATTTTTTTACAGTTTATGTAGGTTAAAAACAACTAAATGTTAACTATTTAAGCTGTTTTATCCATTTTTGAGGTTTAATTTTTACTCTTCTGAAATAATTTTCAACATAGTTGTCTAACTATTGTATTAAAAACACACAAAAGGGTCTCCTGATTTAATTGAAACGTGAACATTTTTGAATGACGACATTTAGTGAGATATCAGGAACAAAATACGAAATCAAACAAAAAACTGCTGATTTCTGGAATAATTTGATAAAGTTAGATTTATTAGACATGTGATCACGATTAAAATATACACTGTTTGTCTTTGTATATATGCTTATAAAATACAATGTAGCTCAAAACAAAACATTCAAATGAGTACAGTGTACTTGTAGGTTTAAAACCACTAAATTTTTAACATTTTCTTGCTTTTTGAGTCATTTCACCTGATTTATTTGTGTTGTTTTCATACAACCATTGCAAATGTCGATATCTAGCTGCTAACATTTTAAATGATCTAACATGGCTTAAATATGCCCTATAACATTTTCAATTTAAAAATAATTTAATGTATTGATATAAGTGTTAATAGGTTGAAAAAGGGCCACTTGGTCCTTTTAATGACTTTCTTGATTTATTACAATAATTTGTAACGGAACGCAAAAATTTGTACTATATTTTATACATTTACAGTATCATTATAACCAAAACATCTACTAACATTTGATGCTACACAACTGTTACATGTAACAAAATTTGGCATGAAAATCAAACAATTATTTAATTTCATCTTGACATTAATTTGATTAAACATACTTTATATACATAATAAATATATATATATTTCATACATGTGTTGGTTTTCATGTACACACATCTACTAGCATTTATCACGCACAATTCTCATAAACATGAAAAATAGTTTAACTGCGTATACTTTCAATAAATATTAATTTTTTAACAACATTTCACATGAAAATTAAACAATTATTGTCCCCTACCGGTGAAACTTATGGTTTGCACTCTGTCGGTCAGTCAGTCTGTAAGTCTGGCACACTTTTCTAGATCCTGCGATAACTTTAAAAGTTCTTCATATTTGTTCATGAAAATTGAAACTTGAAACATGGATATATGGCAATATGGAGCTTATGCATTTCATTTCATGTTGTTCCTACGTCAAGAATTCTGGTTGCTAAGGCAACAAATAGACTATAATATAGCTGAAAATTGTGGATCCTGTGATAACTTTAAAAAGTCTTCATATTTTTTCATGAAACTCGAAACATGGATAAATGGCAATATGGAGATTATGCACATATTATAACATTTTATTTTGTTCGTACGTCAAGAATTCTGATTTCTATGACAACAAATATACTAGAAATATTGCTGAAAATGGTGGAATTTCATCGGTAGGGGACTTATATTGCTTGGCAATAGTCTTGTTAAATTTCATCTAGACATAAAACATACTTTGTATACATAATAAAGTATCATACTTTATCCACGTACTGGTTTTTATGTACACACATATTCTAGCATTTATCACGCACAGATCTTATCAACATGAAACAATAGTTTAAGTATGTATACTTTTAATAAATATAAATTTTTAACAACATTTGACATGAAAATCAAACAATTATTTAATTTCATCAAGAAATTAAACACACTTTGTATACATAATAAATTATCATATTTATACATGGACTGTTTTTTATGTACACACATCTACTAGCATTTATCACGCACAATTCTTATCAACATGAAACAATAGTTTTACTACGTATAATTTCAATAAATATATTATTTTTTAACTTAACGTATTTACAAACTAAACTAGAAATGGCGCGGCAGTGGCCGACGCGTATCCCCACGTCGCATAGATGTAATCACGGGGCGTATCATCTAGAGTCCGTGATGTAATATTAAATGGCAATGTTTGGGGGGGCAAGGCCAATGTTCGGGGGGGGGGGCGCCTGGGGGGGGGGGGGTAATGTGGACATGGATAGTCGAGATAGACCGTGTTGTCATAAGAGATGTTCAGTATTAATTTGATTTCAATTGGTAAATAAATGAAGAAGTTATGTTAAAAAAAATGGGTGGGCGCGGTCTGTGTGGGCAGGGCGCCCCAGGGTTGGTAATGGGGCCATGCATAGTTGAGATTGACCGTATTGTCATAAGAGAAGTTCAGTATCAATTAGAAGTGAATCGGTGTAGAAATGAATGTAAAATAACCTAAAAAAATAAGTGAACATCTCTGAACCGGCCCTATCCCAACCCCCATAACTTTTAACCCAGGGGTCAGATCAAAATTCAGAATAGTGCACTGTTGCACATATGCTCATAGCTACCATGTGTATAGGTTTCAAGATTCTAGTGCTAAAAGTGTAGGAGGAGACAGTGGCAAGGACGGACGGATGGACGGAAAGACGGCGGAGATAACCACATAGTCAATGACAAATAAGAATAAAAGTACTGACAGTACTAGTGTGACGATGCTTTTGAAGAGGATGGATATAAAAGCATCAATTTCAGTTTATCTACATCACAACAATTGTGTATGTAGGTACGAAAATTTTGGGTACGAAAAACAATTTGGGTACGAAAATTTTGGGTACGAAACAATTATGCCAAAAAAATTGGGTGCAAAATAAAAATTGGGTAGGAAACAAATGAGAAAGAAAACTTTTGGATACAAAAAAATCTGTAGATTTAGATGTTTTGTTAATAATGATACTGTAAATGTATAAAATATAGTACAAATGTTTGCGTTTCGTTACAAAGTATTGTAATAAATCAAGAAAGTCGTTAAAAGGACCAAGTGGGCCTTTTTCAACCTATAAACACTTATATCAATACATTTGATTACGTTACACCACGGATGTTTTGAAAATGTTCAGAATTAACTTAGCACTTAGGAATCAAGGCGTTTGGGTTCATGATTAACAACGAAATACTTCTATTAAGCCAATGATGGTCAATCGTTGCGAATAAAGTATTTTCACAATTGTTGTTTCATGCAAAAATACGAAATTATTGTGTTTTTGTTCAAAACTTAAAGCGGCTCGAAAAATCACACTCCACAGACAGGAGTTTAAACCTTTAAACATGTTTCTACATATGTTGGATGGACCCATTTCAAATTATAACACAAATTTTAATATAAGTGAATCTTTAAAAAATCATTTTTAAAGAGCTATATAACGGTTAAAAAAACTCATACACAAGTGGGTATATTTTAAAAACTACAAGTCTCGAAAGTCGTTCAGAAACAGTGAATACAAGTTAAGACCTAAAATTTATCGGACGATCTTTTAAACGTTCTTAATGTACATTATGTTATGTTGTTGGAACCGGGTGTAAGCCGGACCATTTCGTGGTTTCATGTTGTGATTTTTATGTTTCAAAGATTCACTTACAATCAATAGATCCAAAACATGCAATTCTTACTTGACCAATTTAAGATAAGCGACATATTGAATGGTTAGCCCGCATTGCGACTGCAGCCATAGTTGTTTTTGAAATACTACATATGTAAACAGTTATCCAAAGTATTGATAGAGATCTCGCACTTTTTCCGATCTTGTATTGTTTTCAAGTCACCGCATCAAACTATCGCAATATCGCATAGTTAATTCGCATCTTAATATCCCTGCTACGAACTGCACACGTGTTTTCAAGAGGTCAAAAGTTCGAAACAACGATTGACACGAACGGAACACAAGTATGAAAAGAACGGAACACTATACTTTATTATGTCTCATATTCACCGGCAGAAAATACAATCCACAGCCTATATAATTGAATGAGAAATTACGTTTGAAGTGAATACCAATTAATTGACGGAGCATTGCCACTCGAATAGATCTAAACGTGTCCAAAAAAATAACAATGCTTAAATAGCCATTTAACAGTAATAAACAGCGAATTATAAGACATTAACTTTTTTTCAATACAGCTCTTATATATAATCGTCGATTTCAGTCATTGAAAATGGGCGTATTTTGGATTCAAAACCTTGAATGCAAAACCCAAACATATTAAACGAGTTCAGCTGGAATCAATATAAAGTAGTCAGTTTGTCTAAATAATGTTCACATCATAAGCACCTGCACTTAAAATTTAAAAATCCGTGGTTTGTACTGTATGTTTGATATGTCTAAAATAGGAGACATCTTGTTATCGAATTGTTTAATTTGTTCGTATTGTGAAATCAAATAGCGATCTTAATGAAACGATCATAAATTATATCGGAGTATGTGGTCCAAAAGGGAGTCAAATAGGAATTACCGGAATATGGCTTATACAGCGCAACATACTATTTATCCTATGTATTTGCTAAAGTAGTTGAGTTTCGCCAATGGTTAAACGTCGGCATTAAAATGCAGCAAACTGTGTCCTTTTTATTTTACCAATTGACCCTTAAACCCTAAAGTCAATACCAAATCACATTTCATTTACATTCCCGAAGGTATTAACTGTTGCTTTAACTGTATAATAAACATCAATACAACACTAAAACAATAAACCAGTTAACGGACAACGATTCTATTACCGGATTATAAATTCACGCAAGGATTGTTACAAATAAACCCGATTAATACAATTTTACAGCACGTGGGCGTGTAAATTGGTTTATATTGAAATTACTTTTTTTGTCATATCCGTTTGTCAACTGAAGTTCTTTCAAGCATAGTGTTGACATTAGTAGTTCTTGTGATTTCTCTGGCGACGGGTTGGACCCAAGGTATGCAATTCTGACGTTTTAACTGTTCTTATAAAATAAAGCTATGCTTTACAGCTTTTAAAGCGTGCGTTCTATTTTTTCTTCTGTTAAAGTGTGTTGGTTATTGCCTTTACAGTAATTGCTATGATTTTAATTTTACGCACTATTTTTGTCTACACTCAGTAGTCGAGTATAATTTCCCCTCGTGCATGAATTATTATAATACGATGATCTTTCGTCTTAGCATGGATTGTAGATTAGGCGGATAGACAAAAAATGTTTTGTTGTTGTTTGTTTTAATTATATCTTACGTAAGCTGCGCAAATGATTAATTTTTTTGTGCAAGGATAAATGCAATAAGGCGCTGATATGTGCCGTACGTACTAAAGTGTGATTGTTTAGAGTAAAGATATTCATAGCATGTTTTATACTTTATATATTAAAGGTTTATTTTTGAAATCAATTCATTTGTTTATAGTACATACGTGTAATCAATTAAAAACATTTACCGATTTTAACAATTATTTTCAATTTTTTTAAATTTAGAATGAATATTGAAAGCTAGCCTTATGTTTGAGATGTGATTTATTTGATGTGTGCTGCTCTTAACAACAGTAATAATGTTTATTTTGGTTTAAATTGTCTTCCATTATTGAATACACATTATAGATTAACGCACACTATTTCTATTAAACTTTAACTAAATTTTATTTTCAAACATATTGCTATTCTCCAAATATATTTATTTTGAATTTCATTATTTATTCTAAACAAATATAAACATAATGGTGAATCAATATCAAAGGTAAAGCGACATTTGTTAAAATATTTAAGCTTAATAATAATTTATAGATTGAATTGCTCCAAATCACGTAATTTGTATCTATTCACCTTGAAACGCAGAAAGAAATTAGCGTGCTCTAACATAAAGTATAATACTTTTGACTAAACGCGTTAACAAAACAGGTCAGAACTTTTATATATTACTTTTGTATTGTTGTATGAGCTGTTAACTTCACATAGCGACTAAAACTTCCGACTATGCCATTCTGTCGTTTAAACAAATATCATCAAACCACAAGTAGTTGTGCTCTTTCACATAAAATATGTTTAAGTAAACGGCAGTGTTATTGTTTTTCATATTGTTTTTAATCCACACGAATATTGGTAAACTAGTATTGATATGAGTGTTTTATAACAAAAATTACAAAAAATTGTAAACTTAACCGGCGGTATTCCCTATTTGAAGAGCGTTGGCCGGTAAAGTGTTCTTAAGATTCTTACGTATTCGAAGTTTGCGAACCTGTGAATGAAATATTTTGTAAGAAAATATTTTCAAATGGCACAATTCTTTAGATATTCTCATTCAATTTTTCTGAAATGTGCTAATTGTATCGTATAATTGCAGCTTTTAATCAGGCCGTTTGGCTTGAGGACATTTCACGAAATGCCAAAACACGAAATCTCGACCTGGGATTGCCGGAAACTCTTCAGATCGAGCTAAAGCGCAGCGGGCATCAAGATCTGACATTGAATATCGTGGAAAACAAGCGACTGAATCAAAACGCTCCGGTTTACGAGGTTCACACACAAAATGGTCAGAATAAACTTGTCAAGAAAGACACAGCGCCCATAACTGTAAGTTTGTCGTCATGGACTGATGTAGTTGTATTGTTGGTGTTGAGTGTAAGACAGGCTTGTGCGGGTGATAAATACAATAACTTAAGGAAATAATTTCCGATAATCGTATTCCAGCTGCCCGAACGTTTATTTTAACAGAAATATACCTTAACAGTCTAGCTAATGTTATGATACGGAAGCAGCTTCTATGGGCAAAGATACTTAACAGTCTTGCTATCGCGAGTTCTTGTCGAATCCCGCGGTCCCGGAATTTCGGTCAATATTGGCATTTTTTAAGCAGTTTTTAATTCATTTGTACAATACATTCAAGTTATAGGACACAGCAAGAAATATTAATATCACCAGATAACAGCCAATGTTTGATTTAAAAAATCGCCTATCTTTAAGTTGATACAAGACACACAGTATTTTCTTCTGCATCATTTTTAAAGTACTTATACATATTAAAACGTAAGTATTCTTACAGTAAACATGTTTTAACTAGAAAAAAAACTAGCGTGAAATAGAATCTTGAGAATTGTACACATTTGCAGACATGTAGTGTCACAGGCGTACAAACAACGATCTTAAACCAATTTATGGACATCGTCTCACATTCTCCATTTTGCAATAGACCAGAATTTTGTAAAAACTAGTTATTTCCGGTTTCAATTTCGTTCGTTTTTTTATGGAATGTATTAAGTTTTGCATTTTAAGTAATATTAAAATATGAAGAGTAATGGACATACACATGTATATGAAATATGAATATTTGTTCATTAAATTGACACAGATAAGCAACAGCCGGTCGTTTAGTGACCAACCAATCATCCGTTAAACATCAAGCTGACTGAAAACTTGGATGGGTAAATTGACGGGTTACTGGGAGGGCAGAAAAAGTCCGGATGGCCCGCGGTCGTGTTAAAAATAGTTGAGGTGTGATTGGGCTGTCACTGATAGGACATATTTTTTCAAATCATGTGTAGTCGTATCAATTGGTCAAACAATCTCAAGTCTTGCATGTAATACATAACAGTTGACCTCGAAATCAGACGAGATCTCCCGCAGTCTATAATGAATGCTTTGAGTGTAAATTTATAATCAATTTTCGTTGTTGGTCAACAGCGAGTGTGATGTCTAGATGGATAAGCTTTGTATATTGGCAGCAAACAATGATAGACATGCAATGTATGTTGTAATTCTATTCGAATGCCAGCTTTTGTTAATTTGTGTTCCTTCTTCTTTTTTTATGATGTGAAGTTCTACCACGACCATGCGAATGGTGGTTCATTCATGGTTGAATGCTCCAAGAGATTCAGGGGCGAGTGCCTAAGAACACTGGTGAGAAACTGTACTGTGCATCAGTTCTGATATTGACAAAGGCCTTAGGGAAATCTGAACTTAATGTGTACTTTCATCCAAATTTCAGACAATCATTTGTGAATGAAATTTGATGTTTTCTGCATTGTCCATAAAATGATAGAAGTATCCATGACTTAAATGTCAAAGAACACTAAGAACAATGGCACTAATTAGGCATATTATTTAATAATGTTATTAATTCAATTAATTTTTTGTCTTTACTTTTCTATAACGAAATTCCAGACTACGAACTCTTTACAAAAGCGTGTTTGACGCGACGAAGGCAATATACACATGTACATAATTACATTTGCGCAGAGGCGGCATGTAAACTCTAACAAATGAAATATTTCACGAGGCTTATATAGCTTTAACAAAAATCCGTTAATTTATTAGGCTTTAATTTATTCGTAAATTAACGTGCTAAACGGTTAATGATTTTGGGTGCAGTTGACTGATTACAAGGTCATGTTCCTTTTTTTCAAGGTTTACTAATAAATAAATACTGCTGTTTTAAAACCTAAGATCACGTGGTTTTAATTCTTCGAGTGTTTTTCAGTGTTTGTAAATTATATTTTAGCATATAACCTCTTATAAAAAGGTCAATATAAAACTGTTCATGATAGTGTCATTAAACCTGAAAATACATTTTATAAACAATAGTGCATGTGTACTGTTTAGAAATGTTCCTAATAATACGACATTCTTTATACCAAAACAAATACTACAACAGTATCTATCCACCCGTGATATATAGACGAATATGGATTAGGGAAATAGTTGTTATATTTTCTTCATCTGCTATGCAAATATGCATAAACATTCGAAGGATCGCAAATATATCCCCCCCCCTACACACACACACGCCCCTTCATGTAGAACTGATATTTTATGTGATTTCTGTTTTTTTATAGACCGGTAGCGTGGAGATTGACGATGAAACCTTTGAAATCAAACCGATGCCGGAAAGGTTAGTGTCAAGGGCACTGGTCGTCAACAACCTCAATCCCCATTTGCTTTCCAGGGTGATAGATCGCAATGGAAAAGGGACTCCTAGCGTTATTGCTAGACGTGGCCAAAGTAGAAAAGGTAACCTAGAAAAGTAATAGTAAAACTATCAATGTTATATTTCATTTAACATATTCATCACGTATAACATTATGGTGATATGGGATGCATTTCATTTGATAGACGTACTAATGTTCATAACTGATACGTCTGTGATGATGCAACTGCTAATATTACATGACAGCTTTTAATTTTTGTGAGGTTTTTTTTCTAGAAAGAACATGAAGTAAATCTCGCATCAGAAACTGATTTTAATATCTTTTACACATATGACATTTGTCCGTTTAGTTTGTATTATTATGTTATATGATATTCTATTATCAATGTAAGTATTATTATTATTATTAGTAGTAGTAGTAGTAGTAGTAGCAGAAGTAGAAGTAGAAGTAGTATTAGTAGTAGAAGTAGTAGTAGTAGTAGTAGTAGTAGTAGTAGTAGTAGTAGTAGTAGTAATAGTAGTAGTAGTAGTAGTAGTAGTAGTAGTAGTAGTAGTAGTAGTAGTAGTAGTAGTAGTAGTAGTAGTAGTAGTAGTAGTAGTAGTAGTGGTAGTAGTAGTTAATACTACAACTTACCGTATCGCAAAACAATTGCCATTGGTATATTAGTGATACATACATAAAGTTGAGCAAATATATCGAAGTTATTGTTAACGTTATATGTCGAACTATTTTGTGGAAAATATGCATGTCAGCGATATGTTTTAATGAATGCGAGTGAAAGTTTTAATTGTGTTAATATGTATGTGGTTTCAGATTTGGAAAACAGCCTTTCCAAAGAGCTACGACGACTCCTAATGAAAAGCAAGTTGGACGCATTCACAATAAAGAAAAAGGTTTCACTTTATATAGTGTGTCTGTTATCCTATGCGTTTGAATCAATGTTTTGGTGCCTGTTAACATGTCCTGCCACAGACATACATTTGACATATATGTATAGCTTTTAAGGTAACTTTGCACATATGTTTACCATCAAGCGAAAGTGCATACGATTTCAAAGTCAAATTTGCTATACAAGCGTAAACGCTGAATACATATTGTACTGATTTATTATATGATCTAATAACAGAAACTAAACATATATCGTGAGAAGAGACAATCAACCAAGACGACATATGCCCTGGAAGTCCTGGTCGGAGCCGACCCTTCCATCTGGAAAAAGTATGGATTAGAGGGTCGTTTCTCTTTAATTGTACGATCCTTTACCAAGAAAGGTTCGTGAATTAAACATATGGTATTTTGTTCTCTGAATATAACTTCATAAGCTCAAAGAGGTTTAAATATTTAAATGAAAGACTATTGAAAACTAATAACATAATTTGAAAGCAATGTATTACATTAATAACTGATTCAAAAATAATTGTTCAACGATTTATGTGATATTAGTATTAATATTTTTCTTTTTTTTTCAGCTTATGCCATTTCACGCAGCTTTGTTGCAATAACTTAAAAAGAGACTGTGTTATTATTTATTCGATATCGAAGGAATACATATGCCGATAATTTGAATCGCATGCATGTATTACTAGTATTTCACCTGTCTATGCAAGTTTCTGACTACGTTTGCAGGTACCACGCAACTGCTGTTGCCACAGCCACTATGACTAAGGATGAGGCAACTGAGTTGTTCATTCGTAAACGTTTCTCCCACATCGTAAACGGGGTACGTTAGAGTGTGCGTGCGAGCGAGCGTTAGTGCCTATTTTTTTGTCCAAGTACTTCTCCAAATCATCGGGGATTTTTTTCCTTATGCCACGCGCCCCTAGGAGATATCTTAACAGGATTTGCTAGATAAGTTTATAGAGAACAGTGCACATTTTAGGACACGCTCAATTCCAGAACTGTTTCTTGCGGTACGACATGAAGCACCTAGTACAATGCGTCTCTGTTTGATGCCTCATGTGAACGATGGTCAATCATTCGCGTTTAGACGCGAATCAAACCTTCTGATCACGGATCGTTGTTACCATGGATCCGTTTTTCCTATACATTATATTTCATATCACACCAAATTAGCCCCTGTGCAGTCCACAGCAGCAAATCAAGGACGGCACGGTCCACCTCCCCCGATTGTTAGTTTAGAAGAGTCGTCTTTAAAATGAAAAAAATGCATAAAAGCTGAAGTGTCGTCCTGATTATTATATGTCTTTTCATCCGCTTATATTTACATTTGAAGCTAAACACACACCTGTTTTATTTCTATTTTTCAAATGTGCTTTATGCATAGAACAATTTTCACTAATGAACCTTTGGTCATGTTTATAGACAATTCGATAAGATGAGAGTATTGACATGAAATGAAGAAAGTATTAGCATGTATTTTATCAACTATCATAACATTCTCTTCAAATAATTTACCCGTTGAAGCAGTGTTAAAAATGACTTTTGCCGCTTTGCGTGCAATAGCCAACAATGAAGATGACCTATTATAACGGATGAAAACGTTTCTGTTGTCGTGCAAAGTGGGACTATACAGCATCGATGCATCTGAAAACTCAATTATTATCGTACAATATCTAAACGCTCGTAGGTACGACATCTACACACTTGAAGGTTCAACGAGATCGTACGCCGTTTTAGGGATATCCAATATGAACGGCGTGTGTACGGACAATCGTGTGTCTATTAACGAGGATGAAGACTACTACACTACAACAAGCGTCGCTGCGCACGAATTGGGACACAAGTAAGTCCATATCCGATCTACGACTCCATCTTCTACACGGGGCAACACAATTTAATAAATAAAAACATATCAAGGAAAAAACTAATAGCTGGACAATTTGGCTTTGATTGACAGCATCCAAACGTTTTTATTTAGTTCAAAGTTCAATGAGGCCGGAATACGCATACTTAGAAACGATATCGCATAAATGTTATTACATTTAGTTTTAACCTGTAGCCTCGGTGCACACCACGACGGCGAAAAGGATGATGCCACCGCTTCCGCTTGTCCGCCCGCCGATAAGTTCATCATGGTCCCAGCTGTATCCTCATTCAGCCCCGGCGTTGCGTACACGGTGAACCCCTGGCGCTTCTCGACATGCTCCGTAAAACAGTTCAAGAATTACATCCAGTCGCTGGGTAATAACAAGAAAGTCCAAATGAGGCAGCAGAATTACACGAACGTAATGTTTTATATGAGGTCATATCGAATCGGCATTACATGTCGGTCTGAGTACTGAAGTATTAATACGGAGTCAAAAGTAAAACATTATTGAATGCTTTGAGCTTTTCTGAACATACTTAAAGTTCAAAGTTCTTCTTAATAAAACCTAATTCCATGTCTAATAATTACGTCTCAGATTTGTGTATAAAATCACATTAAATCAACCTAAAACCGTGTAATAAACACAATACATGTTACCGTCGACATCACTTCGCCTGCTGTTTGTGGATAAATGATCAACACAAAAAGTTGACATATAAAGCATAATCATAAAGTGAAGTGTTTTATTGACGATGCAATCTATCTTACGCAGGTTTCGGAGATAGTCGGTGTAGTACGATTAGTTCATTTGACACGAGATCTATCTTTCCGAGGATGCCATAATTATTCTATCTATAAATTAGCATATTTTCAGATTCGGAATATTCGGCGTTTTCTATTGCACACTTGACACATTTTCGTGAAAAGTTGACGCGTTTGAAACTAAGATTAATATCATTATTCTGCTTGCACACCATATCAAGTAAATTTTTATACTTTGCGAATTAGGGATATATTTAATATATATGTGTAGTTATTAATGCCAGAAAATAGTTTATTTTGCTCATATTACCTATAAAAGTGTTAGGCTTTGCATGAAAAATGCTGTAACCAGTTGCAACTCCCACCGACCCGGAGGGTCAATAGCTGGGAGTTGGATTATTTCAACTTTGCAATAAGTAACACAGTTATGGTGATTCATAGCCGTATGATTAAAATCTGTTAATGTATATAAATGTGCACATTCTTAACGCGTACGTTCACAACAACAATTATTTTAAACGAAGATAGATTTTCACTATTTTCAAAAGGTCGATTCAAACAACATCACATCAAGCTAGAAGGCTGCAAATGATTGTTATGCGCTAAGCCAAGTCTGTTAAACGACGAAAATATTACAAAAGATAGTTTGAAAATATGCTTACCTACCGACGCGATGCGGCTGAAATAATATTCTAATTTGCAATAAACACAATAACACAAACAACCAAAAACACACAAAGACAATGGCAGTTATCATTTAAAAAAAATATGCTTAAGCAACCAGCTTTTGTTACTTCCAATTAGTACTTTTTAGATTATGATAGTTCTAGAACACGACTCATAGATGCACCGTTCTTTCAAGCTGCTTGTTGGACGCTGCAGCCGCCACGGACGAGTACAAACTCCACTCGAGCAAGCTGCCCGGAGAGCTGTACTCGCCAACACAACAATGCCAGCTTGAATATGGGCAAGAGTCAAATTTTGGATGCGACCAGGTAACTTTTAATAGAGGATTGCGTTGTGTAAATGCTTTCGAAATTCTCCGGAAAGGTAAGGCATTGTCTTTAAAATGTACTTGTCAGGCTTGAACCATTTTATATCTTTAACATAACCACAACATCCCAATCACCACTTCAACCTCCTTCTTCACCATTACCACAACCACCGAAACTTCTATCATCAACATTATTGGGATTATCATCAGTATAGTCATCATCATCATCACCATTAACATAATAATCAGCATTATCATCATCAGCAGCAGCATCATTTTCATCCTCCCCATCATTACCAACATCATCAGTATTATAGTAATCATCCTCATCAGTATAACCATCACTTTTATATCACCATACTCCTCATTAACAGCAGCATCATCATAGTTATAGTATTCCTCATTATCATCATCATCATCATCAGCAGCAGCAGCATTGATCACCGTTCTTATTTTAACTTCCAATTTTAATTGTATTTTGTTATGACCCTCTTTGAAGAATACCGAATTTAGCAGTCGCATTGTTCGCATGTTCGTATGTCAGTTTGTACTTCTAGACATCAATGTGGAGCTTTCTTTCTCAGCCTTATTATAAAGTTTAAATGGATTTAAAAACAAAACTTTTCACAATAAAACAACTACGTGTCGAATGTTAAATCCGTTACGCGCATTCTTCAAAGTCATAGCCAGAAATAGAGGTCGAAGCACCACATTTCTTTCTCCGCCATACCTTCGTAAGTAGTAAGTATTTGTAGAAGGAGTAGTAGCAGCAATAGAAGTAGTAGTGGATGTTGTTGTCTAAGTATTCGTATTAGTATTTTAAGAATGTTTTTAGTTTATTTTTATTTGTATAATAATAAATATAATAATGATAATAATAATAATAATTATTATAATAATAATAATTATAATAATAATGATTATTATTATTATTATTATTATTATTATTATTATTATTATTATAATCATTATTATTATTATTATTATTATTATTATTATTATTATTATTATTATTATTATTATTTAATTATTATTTATTTATTTATTAATTTATTTTACAGTTATTATTATATATATTTATTAGTCGGCCACAGACCCTCTGATATGCCTGCACATGGCATGCCAGCGTAAAGATCAGTGTACATACATTGCTGCCGCCCGAGGCACACCGTGCGACGATCCTTCTCTTAACAAGGTACGATTGATATAAGGCGCTCAGAGCATGAAACTTGAGGTAAACAGTGAACGACGATATTTTGCCTTTTATCAGACTTGTTCAAAGCACACCGAACTGGTACTTTCATTTTCAAATTCGACCTTTGACTCTTAAAATTTAGTAAATATTAAGGAGTACATGATGAAAACTGCTGGTAAAGTTTATAGAACTTTTTTGAAATAAAGCACTTTGCTATGTGAAGGTGTTCGTAGGTTTTAATTTGTTGTGTACTTAATTATCATTTATCTCTGTTTGTATTTATTCTGTTTAGTGGTGCAAAGAGGGTAAGTGTGTCGCTAAAGGAACGTCCGGAAACAAAACGCCGATTGTTATTGTTTTACCTTCGCAAAAAGACAGAAGTATGATGGCTCTACTGGAGTCAGCATGTACGTTTGTTGTCAGGTCCGGTACAGAGTCATAGCATGTTAAATTGTGATACATAATTTGCGAGTTATTCCCCTTTGTTAGTTTACCATGCCCGTTCATTAAAAAAATATTCATATGCATAACTTTAAACTGTATGCACGGATTTATATAAATAGGCGAAATGCAACAATGAATGAAAGTAACAACATAAGCAATTCAATTAGTTTATTTCCATGTACAATGTCCTGGTTTTTGACGATGCTGCGAGGCAGCTCGTCTAAGTTATCATACCATGAAAAAATTCTTCACAATGGCGACCTATGTAAAAGACCGAGCCAGTCCGATTGAGATAGCTCGATTTTTCTAATCGGCATACCTCGCTGATTATCATTGATAAAGGTAAAGGAAGCTCAGCTATAAATAGGACAGCATATTCTTGGAAAAAGATTTAATAATAGTTTGAAAACGTTAATTTTAAATCAATTATATTCAATTCATTATATGTTTATAGATCAATGAAACAACTATGCATTTTCTGTATTGTATTTGGAATTTGTCTAATTCTGTAAATAAATTGCGGATGAAAACGTGTGTAATTAACGTTTAACGCGATCAAGAATGTAAAGAAAACGAATTATTTCGAACCTGCCATTTTTAAACATTATAGCGAGAATGGTATATAAACAGCATAATAGCCGTACGACATCTATGGAACTCGTTCTTATGCGTGCTTTCTCATTTTGCATATTAAATAAACTTTTCAACCAGAAATAACAGAGCCAAATCAGTGCACATACTTTGTTTAATAATTCATTCGTTTGTTAGATATTGTTTGCTGTTTGAAACAAATATTAGGTCATATCGCTGAGATTTAGTTAACCTTTCCATGTGTTCATGGGCGAACTCACGTATTCAAGTCGTATTCGACTATGTGCTCATACCTACTTTCGGGAATCATCGTGAAATTATTGCCGTACTTAAAGCGGGTATATACGATTTTTTTTGTATGTGTTTAATTGTAATATATTGATAAAATATGTTACAATAACACAAAATAGGCAAGAAAAATGATACATTAAAGCCGAATTTCATTAAATGCAGCAAAGACAAATAAGCGCCCCGAGCCGATAATGACGTACATATTTTCCTACAATAAACGAAGCATTCGTCTTTGTATTAGGATCGGAGATAGTGTTCGTGTGTCGTATGATTAGATATCGTTGCAGGAATTCAAATAAACCGTTAAACTAAGTTTAGATGCACATCGTACATGTATGGTATACATGCTGGCGAATTCGGCTGTACAGCCGTTTTCAATTTCAGAATTAAATATCTGGCTTATTTCCCATTTTTCGACACATGTTCTTCTTAACTTTTATTTTAATTTATATTGAAATATATATATAATAAGTTTTTTACACAGTTTATATAAATTCATAAATATTTGACAAAATCGTATATACCCGCTTTAACGAACAAACATGCCTAAGCTTATTGAATTAGAGAAAAAACAATAATCAAAAGAGAAAAATATATGTCCATGCACATGGGCATGTGAAATCACGTCCGTACACATAACATCATTAACTAAGAAAAGGAAACAACGAAATATAAAGTTTGGTATGATATTCATGTGAAATTAAAGAGCATGGTTTAATTAAAGAGCATGTCAAGTTTTTATATATTTGCTACGTAACGTAATGTTATAACCCACAAACGTTTTACTGTAACAGAACGTTTTTTAAGATAAATTTTTCGTACCCAATTTTGTTCGTACCCATTTTTTTTCGTACCCCAATTTTTTTTCGTACCAAAATTTTTTTCGTACCCAATTTTTTTTTCGTACCCAAATTTACTTTCGTAACCAAAAATTTTGTTCGTAACCAATTGTTTTTTGGCATAATTTTTGTACCCAAAGTTTTCGTACCCATTTTTTGTTTGTACCCAAAATGTTCGTACTCACGTACACAATAGTGGTGATGTAGATAAACTTAAATTGATGCTTTGATATCCATCCTCTTCAAAAGCATCGTCATACCAGTACTGTCATTTATTAATTTAATGTTATCCTTCACTGCAAAGAAAAATATTGAAAACTAGCAATAATCTGTAATGAGGCCATATTATTTAACATATTTTAGTGTATTTTGCCTGTTACTTTCCTTAACAAATACTTACCACATTGGCAAGTTTCGCTGCAGGATAGATATATTAAAACGATGGTCAGCTTCAAATATTCTATTGACTTTTCTTTTTTCGAATATTACCATGAATACCTTACTGGAACTGTGTAACAAGTTAACAAAGGATAGTATGATCAAGTGACAATATAGCAGTTTTGTCGATCACTTCGATCAACATTTTTGAACATGTGAACACATCTTTTTTGTTTATATTTTAACTAATAGCATGCATATCATATAATATATATTTCAGAGAACACCAAGGACGACTATACATTAACGCAATTACTGGCTTTACGACCATGGACAATACGAATTTTCTGCAGTTTTGATATTGTTTTACCTTTTTTGACATATATTACTATTTACATATTTTCTTTTCTAATAAACTAAGCATACTCTAATTGTTTCTTGTGAGTTAAACAAATAGCAATATACAACGCACGCACCGACGCATTACAGAGCGCATTAACATGCACACTAACATAGCGCACGCGCATATGTACACACAATGAGACACCATCAACAGCCTTAGAAATCCACAGGATATCTTTTACTATTGTTGGCATCAGTGCACACGAACATTTCGCGAATCACATATGTGACATTGAGATCGTGTTGAAAGAAACAAATCTTCAAATTTTTATTGTATGTGCAACGAAATCATAATAATTCATGTGTTATCCTTGTAAAATGGTTTGGGGAAAAATGCTTTCTTCGCCTGTCTAACAATCAGTTTCCTTACACGTGTGTACAAACTTATATAACTTATTAAAATAAATGCACTTTTAATATACCTTTTCTAATTTCCAACTCGATCATGATATAGTGAGGACTTGAAGTAATCAAGCTGGATCATTATATTCGTTTAATTTTTGTGAAAGGTTTTCCGAACGCTGCTCTAAGTTGAGATTAAACATGCACACTCGATCGTAGACATTTAGGCCTTTCTCTCTAATTTTGTTGAACCTAGACTACACACACACAAAATCAAGAGGTAAACGTATTATACATTATAAAGATTAAAATACACGAATAAGTTAAGATATTATGATACTTCGACACCAACATACAACAGGTCTTGTCCGGACGTCTGTACGTTTTTATAAATCTATTTGCCGTTCATATACGTTCGGCACCATCCTTTATATTGCATATAAATGCTTGCACTGTGTTTCTTCACCATCATTTATTAGTGAATTTTCTTAAATATGTTTACATTGTCCACCTTGTCGCGCGTGAAACCAATCTGACGAGATCAGCATTTATAAAGGAATCTGTATTACATGTAACTCTGATCCTGCACAATTTAAGTGAAATTGTTACTATAAGAAAAATAAAGGTCAACGTTATGTTTGTCAGTTTGTCGGTTTGATACAATTATTCATTCAGGACCAAACATGAAATGCTCTCTCGATGACGATTGTACACAATTATAATCAATGGATTTTATTTATCTATCATCAAGCTTAGCCGTTTTGTAAAATTAATTTAGAGAAGGGGGCATGATTTAATAGACGAGATTACCACTTTTCGGTACTTTTGAAAGCCTAATATTTTTCTACATAATTATTGACTCGTTAAGCCAGTATGAACAACAAACCAATGCACCATTGGAACTTCAAAATAGTTTAGTAAAATAATTCATTATTGTTGAAGGAAGGCTTCGAAAACATAAATAGTCTACATTACTTGTGTACGAATCATATTACATAGCAAATAAAACAATGTACATGTATTTAACAACATTTACCATAAAATAAAACGTGAACATTAATGACTTATAAAAATACAATCAGCGTTAACTTTAATATTTTGTACAGATGGAATTTGTATCCAATGTATAACAGCAGAGAACTCCGAAGACAACAGATGGTCGGTACTTGGACCCCTGAAATGTCTATCCATGTAATAAAATAAATAATTTGACGTGCTTTCGTAAATCTAGTTTGAATAAATCAATTATGTGTTTCACATCTTCAGCAGTGATACATGAATAATACAATACAAGTCATAGTACAAAATCAATACAGTGTTGTTGTTTTTGTTTCAAACAAAATAGGCATTTTTCAGAGCTATATTAGAAAAAGGAAAGCAAATAAAATAATAGAAAAGATAATATCTATTTAAAACATGAGACCCAAAGCAACTAAATTATTCAGAAACAGTGTGTGCTGATTAAATATAAGGCCAAATATGTAACTTCTAGAGTATTAAAATTTTGATTTTGTAATGTCTTGACCAAGTTTAATGAAGATTGGCCAATAAATGTGGCTAATAATATTGTCAACAAGTTTTCAATTAAGCCATTTAATGAAAACTGAGCCCCGCCTCCCCCAGCAGTTATTTTTTTTAACGAACCAGAAGAATTTTCGAACTCAACCGAGAAGTAATTAGAACAAGTGTTCTAACTGCTTTTAATTTAGATAGCACTAAGAATGTGACTTCTGGAGTGTTAACAAGGTTTCACTATAGTCATATAAGGAAATTTATCCCGCTACCTGGCAGCCATAACCATTTTCGATCTTAGCCAAGATATCATAAGACGAACCAATCTGACCAAGATTGGAGCATACATGTGACTTCGAGCGTGTTTACAAGGTTTATAAGGTAAAATGCCCCAGGCGGCAATGTTTTTATCGGACTGTTACCATATTCAAACTCTGCTGATATATCATAAGAACAAATGTTCTGACTCAGTAACATAACGATTGGATAATAAATGTGATTTCTAGAGTGTAAACAAGGTTTTACACTTGTACTTAAGCCGTATGAGTAAATTGACCCGCCCCACTGGCGGCCATGTTTTTCAATCAATCAATACCATTTTCAAACCCGTCCAAGATGTTATAAAACATGTTCTGACCGAATTTCATTAGGATTAGACTCGACATGTTTCTTCAAGAGTGTTAACAAGGTTTTATTAAAGCGGAATAAGGAAAATGCCCCACCCCCTGGAGGTAATGGTTTTTAACCGACCGGAACCATTTTCGAACTCATCCAAGAAATCATGACACTTATTTTCTAAGTATATAGTATATGATGATTGGATAAAACATGTGAATTCTAGAGTGTTAAAATGGTTTAACTTTAGCAAAAGTAAGCGAAACTTCCACGCTCCCTGGCAGCCATCTGTTTCAACAAACTTAAACCATTTTCGAACTCGTCTAAGATATTATTTGGACACGTCTTCTTGACTAGTTTCATTAAAATTGGAAATTTGTTGACGACGGACTACGGGCACTATGAGTAGGTTGTGCTCAGGTGAGCTTAAACCTTAATACATAACATAATCTTTTGATTTGTAGCTACACGTTTATTTAATTGAAATTTACTGGTTTATGATTATCGCGACTAATCAACGGCACGCTTTAAATGTATTTGCACCACAAACGTATGTTACAACGTGCATTACCATAGTAAAACTAATAACACGAAGGATTATCAGATGGAATATAGGTTGCTGATCTCTCTGAGAATGGACGCTTTGACATTTCTAATAATATGGCACTACGGCGTTGTATTTATGTACATAAATAACACATTGTGATCATGACAAACAATAAATAATAATGTTCAAGACCAGATTATAAGTGACTATTTAATCCTAAACTGGAAAATTATATAAATGTAATCCCCAACATTATGCACGGTAATCGGTATACATAAAACTACTGATGTAAGTTTGGTTTCCCTGGAACACCATCATTTACAAAATCCTATTCCAAAACAATTTTCTGTTACGTTTTACCAAAAGAAATAAAGGTCAAAGGTGCTCATAGTCAGCTATGCATATTTGTTTTTCTCAACTTTACTGAACAATATAAATGTACTTATTAAAGATGGTTGGAATAAAACATGACATTAAAATTGTAGAACTATGATTTACAACAGAAACCAATGCATGAGGTTAACAATACAAGATTGTGCTTAACAAGTAAAATACAATCAATTTAATCCGGTGAATTGCAAAGGCTATAAAAATGACAGCTACCTAGTCTGACAATTGAAAATTAGTAAATGAAAAAAAAACACAGCTACATATTGCATCAATTCCAAGTCTAATTTCCGATTAATACCAAATAACAATATACAGAGTTTATGTTCATTCTTTATGTGGAAAGCTCTCAGGGTTACATAAAATGAACACACTTCTTTAACAGTTCATGTTTGCATAAAAAACAATTCTATGAAAGAGTATAAACTAATACCAGAATGGGACGCAATAGAACATCCTAAAGCTTTATTCTAACAGAACACAGCGACAAACTAAACAAACAAACAACCAAAGTTTAGTTGGTATTATATGTAGAAGAGTAAAACGTAACTTGCTCCGAAAATAACATGAGGAAATTTGATGAGATTATCTAGCTGTCGTTGTTCATACATTTGTTAATATCTAGCCATGCAGTGTTAGCATTTCAATGTTAAAGGTTGTATTACCTTATGACATCATGTGTGCATAAAAAACGTCCTATAATAGTAAAGCTAAACCATTAACAGCGAAGACGCAATTTTAATCAATATGATGTTCGATCTTGTTTTTGAATATATTATGTTCTGCTTTAATATATTATGTTCTGCATAACTTGTTAATTATATGCACTGTCAGTAGTTTATGTTTTCTTTCGATGCATTGTATACAAATAACTATTTGATTCCCCGGTAAAAGAAGTATAACTTCTTATTCAATGATGAAGAGTTGGTCGATTTGGTTGTTTTACAGCAATAGTCATTAAGAGTAAAATAGGCTCTTACACACGTTTATATACAGAATAGCATCATTGGAATGCAGCTCAGAAACCTCATGTTACTCATAGTTATGATGAAATTTATTATTATCCATTCTCAAAATACTATTAAATTCTCATCATCATTATCAACCATATCATCATCATCCTATCAACATTATTATCATTAATGTCATCATCATCCTAATCATCGATAAAACATAATTGTTATCCTCATTTATCTTAACAAATGTTTTCCATACAAATAAAAAAGCAAGACAAATAAGGAGTGGCTGTTTGTATCTTACATGCCTTTCGAATAAAGCAAAGATATAATACAAATTATTAATAACATTTTATAACATAAAATGAATACCTAAATATTCTCCACCATGTTATATAACTCTCGAACTGTCAGTTTTTCTGAAAAGATAAATGTGCGAATATTTGTAAACCAAACTCGGCACATTATGGCCTTCAACAACGGTCCACTGGCCGCATAAGCCCACTGGCTTATCCACAACAGGCACACTATGGCCTGCATTAAACGGTCAACTGACCACACAAAAAAGAGAATACAACAGATCATATACAAATCATAACAATAAAATTAATAATTATTAATCACAATACTACTTATAATAGTAAAAATAACAACTTGAAAACCATATCTTTACGGTTCTTTAATATACCTTTCGAACTGTCCAGATAGTAAAAAAAATAAACTTGCAAACATTGTAAATTCAAACTCAACGTGCGTTTAAAGAAAATAACAGTCAAGTGACCACAAAAAAAATTTGACTTTCATACATCAGGCCAACTGGCTTTAAAGAAACGGTCAACTGACCACTCAAACCGACTGACTTATACACATCAGCTCAATCTGCCTTCTAAACATTGGTTAATTGGCCACTCAAGCCAAATTGGCTTTCCACATCAACTGGCCTTGAATAAAACGGTCCATAACCACAAAACACACACAAGCAAACAATCAGCTGAATACCTATAAAACACAATTACGTATCATTTAATAATAATAAACAATGCCTTTTCCACATGCTACCAACCGCATATCATTTAAATCACTGTAATATACATAATTTCCTCACAAACCGATAATGTGTGCTTCACAGAATCTTTGACATAACCGTCTTAAGTGGCAATACTTTCCATCTAGCATGTTTTGCCCCAGTCTATCCACAGTCTTGTTATTAGCACTTATTGAAGCACCGCCAGCATTAAAGGAATGAAGTCCATATTAAGAAGAAACATGACCCAGAAGACATAGCTTGTTATTTAAACAATCTTTAATATTTGATTAACTAGTATGCTTACCATAAGTAATAAAATTTATAACATGCTTTCATTTAAAAGTGAATACACTGTTAAATGAACATGCATTAAAGGCAACACGAAAATAACTTTTAAACAGGTGAACAGTACATGTTTTTTGTTCACACAATCAATACTTTATTTCCTGCTCTTACAATTAAAACTACCGACTTGACAAAATTTCCGAATGCACCAACACAAACATAATTTAAGCTACTGATCAAAACATTGGTTACATTTCAATGGAAATAGCATGAGCTCAATTGATATAATAGAACACCAGATAAATTTTGATTAACTAATTTGACAATGTTAAGTACACTCAAATACAAAGGTATACGTACTTGGTAGGCTAAAAAACTCGTAAAGTTATGGAATTTTAACATATTAACCTAAACTTAAAGTAAACCTTTATTGACACCGAGTTTATTTTTCTGTGACTCTAACAGGAAAACCTTTAACTTCTGAGAACAATTCCTTTTGATGAACTGTTATATTTTCGTGTAAACGCAAAACGAGAAATCCGTCCATTTTATTTTTCTAAACCATTACTGTACCCTCTTTTCTAAATATGTATAACACCATTCTAAATTTATCCTACCTAAAATAATTTCATTCACTCATAGTTCGTAAATGTAGTATTCTCTATTTTCAAAATACTATCTTATACGCATCATTTACAACATCATTATCAACGACAACATTAATACAATCATCATCAATGAAATCATCATTATAAATATGAAGAAGTTGTTTTTAAATACAAAAAATAGCTTAGCTGCCTTCTTTAATGTTCTGCAATACGCAATTTACACTTTGAACTGTCCAGCTTTTCTCGAAGTTACAGCTCTCCATTCCGTTTCTAACAGAGAATCCGTCTTCCTTCTCGAAAATCTTCTTCTTCCGAATACTTTGTATTTCGCCAATAAACGCCTGAACTACTTTAGCACCCTTTCGTTCTCCTTGTCCATACCATGTGCCTTTCAAATACACATCATCCTTTCTCTTCTAAATAACATGTATAAAACCATACAATACCGTATTTATCGAACCGAGAATAATTTCATTGAATACATTTTCTTCATCATTTAAAAATTATTGCGTTCTTTGTTATTTTCTCTGTCTGTTTTAAATCACTGA
This sequence comes from Dreissena polymorpha, assembly GCF_020536995.1. Lineage (NCBI taxonomy): Eukaryota > Metazoa > Mollusca > Bivalvia > Myida > Dreissenidae > Dreissena > Dreissena polymorpha. Next base: position 74,969,701 of record NC_068368.1, read on the forward strand.
ATAACTTGTGTCTGGTTTGCACTTATTTTAAGGTCTAGAACACACTTTTTGGCCAAAACGATACTTCGAGGCAGTTATCGTTTTCAGAAAAAAACACTTGTTAATGGCTCAACAGGTGAATTGGAAACGAATTGTACTTAGTTGCGAATTTGAAACGAATTGTACTTAGTTGTGTCGCACAATTGATGTATATATCTTGTTCGCTATAATACATGTCCTGTGTTGACGTCGGTGTGGCCGGAGGCTCATTAATTTGTTGACAGTTGATGTACGCTTGTAAATGAATTTAGTCCGTTTAAATTATAAGATCATGACAAGATTATATGGTTAATAGACGTTTGTTTTCGTGTCGTTGCAATTACCAGATAATAAATACGCCCGTATATGCATTTCAACAAATTGGTTTGACCCATCAAGTTGACATGTTTATGTAACGATAATGTTTATAAGCAATGGTTCTTTTGACACCAAAAACAATAAGGATTTAACACATAGGAGGGACGCTAGAGGTTTATCTTCAGGGAACCCTTAGGGGTGGGGTCCTATCAGGATGGATTTGGACGGATTTTGCCATGTCTTGGAAACGTTATTATTTACTTGGAAAATTACATGGACTTATTAATATTGCATTAACAACTAATTTAAAGAATTATATGGACTTGAAAACTTTATGGTAGCAACTGAATAAAGAGCAAAGAACTATCCATCGAGTTTATTTATATATGTGTAACTACGGCAGAGTTGCAATAATCCAATTCCCAGCTATTGACCCTCCGGGTCGCTGTACGTATGTACTCATAAAAGCTAAGAGCATTTAAAGGGACCGTCAACCACCAATGACAAAAAAAGAAAAGTTCTAAAATACCGTTATTAGTTTATATTGATTAAAATATCACGACTGGTATATTACATTACTTGAAAAAAGTTGTAAAGTTTTTATATTTTCAGTATATTCGGTAATAAATTTTACTGGGTACAGGTACCAGGTAACTACTAGTTAACTATAAATCACGCCAGTAGATTTATCATCATCGTCACGTGGTAAACGCAGGAATGCAAATTGTGCATGCGTTGTGAATGTATATATTTTATATATAAAATGATCAATATACTTGCGTTATTTATAGTGTGTATATCGTTAGGTCACCTATTTTCGCGGTGTACTTTCGATTTCACATCGCGAAATTGTATTACCGAATATTTTGTACTGAACATTTTTAAGAAATGTAATATACCAGTAGTGATATTTTAATCAATATTACTAATAATTGTAAAAAAAAACGGTATTTTAGAACTTTTCTGTTTTCGTCATTTGTTGTTGACGGTCCATTTAATAAGAACTAATATTGAATTATACACAAAGAATTGTAATATTTATCTAAATAAAGATAGTCTTGTATAATATATACTCTTTCCTTCAACATTTTTGTGGTTTAAATATTTAAAAAATATATTTTTTTAATGATCACACTCCTGAAATCATGAACTCATTAAATATTAAACAGTTAAACATGGAGTCGACAGAAATCACGTAACGTTTGTATTTGAACATAGTTTGTATTCAGCTGAGACTATAAATACTTACACCATACATAAGCCTGAATACAGCGTCTCAAGAAAAATACATATTCGTCAACAGTACAAAATGAAATTCGTCTCATCAGTTCGAAATGGTTGCAGAGCTAAACGTTTAAAAAAAAGATAAACCTTAAACGAAAACATCAGAATGGATTGGTTGTGTCCGACAATATTTATCTTTTATAATAATTGATAAAATTATTATGGGTTTGCGCTACACAATAATTATTATTATGATACAATAGAGTTATGTAAAAACATGAATTATATATTTAAATAGGTAATATAGCAATATATTGGTGTTATACTTAAGTGTATAAATGATGGTTTAGGGGTAAAAAACTCTAGATTTATATAATAGATGAGGATTAATGGTGTTATAAAATGAGGCGAAAGTCTTATTATATAAATGTTTGGCGTAATGAAATAAATGTGTGGCGTGTAATACAAATTGGTTTGGATAAATAGTTTGGTAACAAAACCAAAACAAGACGGACCATGCGGCCCTAAACTGTGTTATAAAATGTGATCGGAATCGATTTCTAAACTAAATATCTTCCATGTATGCTTCGGGGTTTGAGCAAAGTAGATAACTATTTTAATAATTATGCTAAATAAATAAATAAACAACATGTAACGACGATAAATAAATCATTCTCCAGTCAGGTCTGTTGTGGGCTGCTGAGAATAATGTATCTATGGGATGGGATGTCCACCTTTTTACATTATCAAGCTTTTCTTCTGGCGACCTCGACGTCGAACTCCCTCTAGCGTGCCATGGAGAACAGTCTTGCACAGAGTGTCTTGCCTGGTGACTTGTCCAAACCAAGCTTACTTTCGTCGTTTGACGGTCGCCAGTAGGGGCTCCTTTGGGCCAACAAGTGTTGCAGTCATATTCCGGACGTACTCGTTGGTCTTTTGCTCCGTAGTGGAGATTTGGAGCAGTCATCGGAAACATTTATGTTCAAATGCCTGTATCCTGCGTTCTGTGTCCGCGTGAAGCGGTCAGATTTCGCAGCCGTATTATAGGGTGGAGAGTACTATGGACTTGTAGAGCCTTTATTTTGTGGGGAAGCTGATGGACCTGCTTGTTCACAACCTTTTCAGTCTGGCCATCGCTACGGTCACCATGACAATTCTTATTCGGACCTCAGCAGTATTGGTACACTCCTTGGCAGGGTTACGCCCAAGTACTTGAAGCTGGTCACTACTTCTAGCATCTCGCCGTTCATGGTGATGTCTGCACTAGTGTTGCTCATGCTGTTCAAAATAATCTTCGACTTCTCAGTGCTGACCTCCATCCCGTATGAATTCGCTCTTTGAGAGTCGGTTGGTCACCATACCGGACAGCTTGGGTTTCCTCCGGGTATTCCGGTTACCTCTAACAACAAAAGACCACACCAAAATTGAACATATTTCAATTACCACTCTCAAGCTTGAAATGTAGCTACAATTCAATATTCGTCCCAACGTTTTTGAGTGTAGAAAGGTAATTAGGTAGAACTGTTGGAGCCCATTTCTTGTCCACAAATAATGCAGCTTCAGGCGCGAAAGGACGTAATAAAGTTTGGCTAACACATATGGCATTCAGCTGTGGCTTAGCTACACGGAGACCAAAAATAATAGCACTGTACGATGATTGTGAACCAAACCTCAATACATGTATGCGAATTTTCAGTTTTATCCTTATATATTAAATCAATCTTAAACAAATTTTAATATATAGATATTAACACATTTATGACCATTATATTGACAGTTTATGGGACTTTTTTAAACATGAACCAGCTGGTTGTGAAAACACTAAAAAATCTATGAACTCGTTCTATTTAATTTATCTGAATCAGGGCTATGTATTCCACCGTGATCGTTTTTAGTCTTATCGCGCTGATCAGATGAATGTCTGCTCTGCCGTTCGAACCAGTGTCGATCAAAATGTTCGGCAATTTCCCGACGATCATCGGATTTTAAGACATAACTCATAGCCTTATTGTTGAAAATATGAAATTGAACGGTGGTACTGCTGCACATGTTTTAAGTGTTTAAGACTGACCGTGCTTTCCATAGTTAACATTAATAAGACTGAAATCACAAACCACACTCACTGTTAATTAGATGCATTTCATTAATTATGCATATATATGTTTGTGTTTATATAAAATAGTTATAGATGAGTTATGTTTCTATCATTCATATTATACAATACAGAACTTTAAAAGTTAAAACCTCCGTTTTTGTGGATTGGGTAAGATTCTGAAGTGCAATACTGTATAAGGCCAAGAAGTGAATTCTGACGAATATTTCATGCACGTTTCAACCTGTTTTCATCAAGTTTTTGGGAAAGTTCGTGAATTGAAACCATTTTAATAAGCCAGTAAAATGTTCGTAATGCCCGATTTTTAAACTTAATAATTGATGTAGAATAAATCAATCTGAATGAATATGATCGGTCATAAAATGTTTTCAGTACGATTATTTTATTTTTCTCATGATTCCCTGTTAATTCTGAACCACACAAAAGTGAAGGTGGATCCTTGTTGTCGCTCATCGTATACAGCATATTAGTATGCATTGTATATGAAAATAGACCGATTGTAGTTAAATAATAAAATACTGATAAACATCACGCTCACATTAATCGAAAACCAACACTATTAAAATAAACCGATTGTTGTTATACTTATCAAAATGAATCTAATCAGATTTTCCAGTGTCCCTTGTAACGCATGGGACATGGTTCGGGTAAGCGATTTTTATGAAAAGGTCACACATTTTAACGGATTATGTTGCCCAATTGGTAATCATGCTAAATTAAAGTTACCGTCATTTACCTTATACAGTGCAAATTACTATTTATCCTATATATTTGTTAAAGTAAGTCAGTTTCGCCCATGTATAAAATGTGTATCATTATTTCGTCGGCATTAAAAATGCAACATCATCTGTACTATTTGAAAGCCACCAATTAACCCTTTAACCCTAAATTCAATACCAAATAAAATTATGTTTTCATTCCTGAATGTATTTACATTTGCTTTACCTATAAAATAAACAACAATCAAACAATAAACCAGTTAACGGACTATTGTATTATTACTGGATTATAAGCAGAAAATAATTAGATTTACGCATGGATTGTTTCTGTATGTATAAACTTATTGAGCCCGCGGGATGGTCTAGTGGTATATATTGGCATGACCTTTTGCTATCATTTTATTTCTCGTATTTATTTCATCATTATGTTGAGATTAGCAGTTCTCGTGATTGTTCTGGCGACGGGATTCACCAAAGGTATGCAATTCTGATGACATTTTTTTTCCTAATAAAGTTCAACTTTAATAAAGAAAAGCTTTAAAAGTATTTGTTCTGCTTTTAATTACAGTTTCTTTTATTTTAGTTGTTTTCTTTCCAGTTGTTGTTATTATTGTAATATTACGCACATTTTTTCTTCATACAAAGTAGTCGAACATAACTTCACTGCGGGTTAAAGCATTCATTCTAGATAATGCGAATGAAACACACAAGTATTGTTGTTGTTTATTGTTTCATTATAACGTACGTCTGTCGAGCACATTATAAATAGTCTTGTGGTAGTATAATTCAACAAATTCGCTGATACGTGTCGTAGGTTCTTTCGGGTGAATAGTATCAACCTATTTGTTTTAGACCCATTTTATTTGAACCTAATGCTTATTTAAACGCTCTCGATTCCGTTTCCTTGGACCAGTGTTTGGTGCCATTGAGGGAGATCAAAGGAACGCTCCCATTGGGGATCGGTTGATTACGGGTAATTGTTAAGGGTACAGATAATCAGGATGTTCTTTAACATCTAATTGCTTGCAACACATGCATGATACAAAACCACAATTTAAAACACAGGAATTCTACAACTAATGTTTCAATTCAATGAAGTTTACACAAGATATAATGTTTCATAATTTAATTGTATACGTTTTGTTATTGAAATTGTTCAAATTTGTGTATTTCAATCAATTCAAAACATAAACAAATTCGAACATTTCTTTTCAAATTGTTAGAAATCCTAATGAATATTGAAAGCTAGCCTTGTGTTTTTGTATTTTGTTATTAAATTTTGATTGCTTGTCCCAGAATATTTAGTAATAAAAATGATATTTATTTTAAAATGGTTTTCTATTATAGTTTTTAAGTAACTGTTATGTCAACGCGCATTATTATAATACACACTATTTGTGTGGATAAAGGTTGAAATAATTATTTTAATGATTGTAATTTTCTTAATGATTTGTATTTTTAAACTCTTTCTTATTTTAAGGTAAGCATTAAGTTAAAGCATAATTTAAAAATAAGGTCAATCAATTTTAAAGGCGATATATAAATCTAAATGTGATAAAATATTTTAAGTTTTAATTATCTAAATATTATTGATAGAGTTCATCTAGCGTAACCTTTTACCACTCACATTTAAATGCAGGATCTTGTTCTAACATAAAGTGCAAATATGTTTGACTTACAGCGTAAACAAAGCAGGTCAGAACGTTTGTATATCAAACTTCTAATTTCAAAAGACGCATGAAATATTTTTAAGAAATTCCCAATTAAGTAATATATGTAAAAGGGCTGCTTTTGACAAGGTTACATAATTGCATAACCTATCATGGATAACTTCACATTTAAACGACTAAAGCTTTCGTCTATGTCATTCGTTGGTTTAAATAGATATAATCTCTATTCTTAATACGTGTGCCTGAGGCTGAGCACATTCAATTAATATTGAGTTAATAGAAGTGTTGTTGTTTCTGTTATGGCTAAGCCGCTTGAATCCACAATAACGTTGTAAACCACAATTGATTCGTTTGCTTTTACAAATCAAAATATACCAAGCTGTAAACAGGATCTACTTTTAAGTTCTAAATATTCGTCCGAATTCGTAAGTTTGCGAACCTACTTATACAAATTGTGTAAAAAAATGCATTCGTAGAGCAGAATTCATAAGTTATGAGTCGCGTTCTGAGAAAA